>NW_018251459.1:30056-42404 GCF_001263595.1 Phalaenopsis equestris | reverse complement strand
GAGTGATTGTTTGTTTTCCTTTTTCTAATAGAGCCATCCTTAGGGGTAATACCTTCTCGCTCCATAAATTAATTTCCTTAATCTCTTTTTCTCTTGACATCATAGCTGACTCTTTTAGTGTTTCTTCTGAATTTAAAAAAAACTAAGTTGATGGAAATCACTGTTCCCTGGCACTCGAGGATTGGCTCCTCACTCAAAGGACTGTCGTAGCTGTTGTCGTCGACATCTTCTTCATTTTTGTTAATTTGTTCATCGAACTAAAGTATAATTTCAGGATCATTTTGTGAATAAAAATCAAAGTTAGATTGGTCAAGATCAGTTATGTTATCACTAGAGACGTCTAAACGCAGCCAAAATTGGAATTCTCAAATTCAGAAGACCCTAGAGGAGTAAAAAAATAGTCATTCACAGTCAGTATTTCGAGGAATTTCTCCCCTGAATCCAAAATAAACATCCTAACTGAGGCATCCCCTATCCTATCCCTCGCGCTATCAATTTTTATCTCATGCACGATCACATCCTTATTTTATTATGGCTGCTGCGAATTCTCTGGTGTAATCTCCATCTTTGGTCAGGCAGGATGTAGACTCTAAACAACGGCTTTTGCTTACGCGGTTTGAATCTGATCCATTATCTTCTTGGATGATTGACACCAGACTGTGCTCCAACCACATTCCACTAAATATGGATCTATCAGAGCAATTGGTCTGGCTGAAATAAAATTTATCAAACCTCTTCCATGTTCTTTTAAATAGTCTTTTGGAGTGCTTACATTTCCTTCTTTTAGATTTCTCTCGAGCCAAACCTTAAAACTGAAACAACTCTCAATGGTGTGTCCAAGGAGTTTGTGGTACAGATAATAATTAGGATGATCCATCTTATTAGCCTCTTTTGGTTTATTCAGCTCTGACAATCTGAACTCAAGTTTTTTCATAAATCCGTTGAACATCTTTGGAACAAAATCATCCTTCATAGAGTACACCTTGTTCAACTGACTGGAAATGATGAACCTTGCTTGACATTTGCTCTGTACGGTCTCCTCTAAAACAACTGCTGGCTATACTAGCTGTATTGCTGAACCTGCTATTGCTGATGAGACAGAACATGCTGTGATAACTGTTGGGAAGCCTGACGGGACTGCTCAATCTGAATCCTTATCAACCATTGCTACCATCCCAAATTTCTTCTTGAATGTACTGAATGCTCTAGACTTTTCAAATATTTCTTAAAATTCCTTATGTTTAAGCTCTTCTTGTAGATTGTTGGCCTTACTGAGTAGTTTCTCAAATGACTTAATAGTGAGTCCCTTGAGCTTGAATGCTACTAGGCCATGAATGTTTTTCAGTAAAATCTCAATTACATATTGTTCCTGTAGTTGAGATTCACACTTCATGGTCAAGTTCCTGCATCTCATAATATATTCAATCGAGACCTCATTGGGCTTTTATCTTTCCTCAATGAGGTCTCCTATAGTGACATGGTACTGTGCTCTAGCAAATCCCTTTACAAACAATTGCTCCAACTAGGCGAACGTTTTCACTGATCGATTGGACAACTCAACATACTAATAAAATATAATTCCTGATTAACTAGTGACAAAGTGAGGAATAACAACGCTTCATTACCTCCGACATTGCAAAAACTTGCTTGGAACTGTGCTATATACTGCCAGAAATTTCTAGTTCCATCGAACATTTTAAAATTTGGCAGCACAAAGCCCTTAGGATATGGTATGGAATTAAATTCTTCTAGGTATGGTCTACCATTTGAAATTAATGTCCATTGTATAGATTGGACTAAAGCTTCCCTCACTTCCTATTCAATTGACTGATTGATATCCTTTTCTAGCACTAAACCCTTAATTAAATATTTCTTCTAAAGCTCGTCTCTTTGGGCACAGGCAACTTTTTTTCATTCATCTGAAATATGTACAATCTCAAATTGATTGACATCCAAAGATCACTATTCCCGATAGAGCCTCCATGATGGTGGCCATCTCCTCCAACCTTTTCTGCATTTCAACTTTTTTTCATTCATCTGAAATATGTACAATCTTAGGTTGATTGACCTCCAAAGATGCCATATGATGTGACTGAAATTGCCCATGCATTGTAGCAATGGCAGCCATGATGGTGGCCATCTCCTCCATCCTTTTCTGCATTCGATTGATCTGTTCATCTCTCAGTTGAATCGCCCTTTACAAATCATCAGTTTCATTCTCCTCACTATGAAGTAGAGCATCGCTAACAGATGCATCAGCCTTAGTGTCGACAACATTAATCTCCATGAACTCCTCATGAAATATTATTTTACATCAAAATCTTCATCGTTGACACCCACTCCTCACTCTATTTCTAGCTCTGCAATCTCAACTCTGAGATTTTCTACTTTATCCTCAATTGCTTTCTCTTGACTCAACTAAATCTTCATCGTCGACACCCACACCCACTCCTCGCTGAACATCATCTTGCTTGAAAATAGACTTTGTAACAATTGTGGTAACAACATCTTGATCATCAAACCTATGCTTCATTCCATGGAACCACCTTACAGGCTCATCAGAATGTACTGATGAGGCACCCTTGGGTTCCCACACTTTCTTCATTGACAGCGATGCCTTAAGATGGAGTGTCTCGGCGGAGGCATCAGTGTGTCGAAGAAAAGCATGCTCCCTATGGTGAAGACCAAGTACATTGTTAACAGGTCTCCTCTCACTACCTTTCTTTGGAAAATACTCAAAAACAATTGTAGATGGTACTCTTGGACCTAGACGTGACTTGAGCGGTATCTAAGATGGTGGAAATGCTATCAACATGGCTTCCAAACTGGAAGCTAATTGGAGTACTAGCTTTGGGCACTTTTTTTGAATTCTGTAAGTGACAGACTTTTCTAACTTTCTTCAAAATCTCATTTTTCATCCAAGGTGAATCTGTGCAACCTACTCTCTTGAACAACTCGTCAAGTGAACATCCTCCCATGGCAGCCAATCTCTCTAATATAGTATGGACTCAGGTAAGGGAAATGGTCTTTTCCCCCTCCTTACCAAAACCATGAGATGATATAAGAGCAGTAGCAATCCTATGGGAGCTCTCATCTTCAGTGGTATCTAATACACCTAAAATATATAACATTTATGTACTTGTTTTTATATCATTTTTTCAAGATTTTGCGCTTTGATGGAAGGTATTTGTGTATTTTTCTTTTAGGTACACATAAATGATTGGAATATGGTGAAAGGAGTTAAAAAGGATTAATTTTAGAGCAAAAATGAAGAAGGTGTGCAAATGAACTCTGGCGTCTAAGCACCAATGACTGACGCTTAAGTGCTAGGAGAACAAAGAAGGTCATGCATAAACATCAAATACCTCAAGTTTACGCATCATAGTTAGTTATTATAAAATTTAATGAATTTGGACAAATTTTGAAAAAGTGTTTGATGGAACTTTTGGTCAAAAAGTTGGATTATAGTTAATGGGAACATGGATTATAGTTAATGGGCACGTAAACACATTCATATATTTGAAAATAAAGTAAGCAACTAAATAAATTTAACTAGATATTTGTAAGATGAAGGCAATATAAATCGAATATATTTTTCAATATATTTTTCTTTATCATGAATCAGTAACAAGTATAGGAATTCTGTTGTGGAAGTATTCAAATTGTGTTATGACAAATAGGTGCAATGGTACTCTAAAACCTTACTTGAGCAGGTATAAAGAACATTGGCTAGTTTAGAGTTTAAAAAGTCTTGATGACGGGCTAGGTAGGGAAGATACTAGCTCTCACTCTGGAGCTTCCTCTTATCCCTCCACCTTGGAGCTAACATCTCATATCCAAACCTAAAACTACAATCCAAATTGGGGGCTTTAGCCTGTCACTTTAAATTCCTCCAACTCTACAACCTTCAACGTTTACTTCCTTATCTAATTGCACTAAATCCTATGAATTACATTTTCATCCATAAAATCTCATGTGATTCTTACCATTAATTGATTAAGACAAAACCATCTGAGATCTCACTTGTTCTCACAACAAATATTAACATCTTAATTGTCAAAATCAAGAAGTAAATGAAGTACATGGTTTAAAATCAGCCCAAAAGTACATGGTTTAAAATCTGCCCAAATTATTCCAACATTAAATATTAATACTTCACACAACTTCCATCCAATACTTATTCACTTATCATTTTGAAGAAAAAGATAAAGAAAATTATTCAGAATTCATGGAGAAAACATAAGCACACTTAAGTTTGAAACAAGAAATTATGCAAACAAACAAGAAGTCTAAATTAAAACCAAATGTTTTCACAAAGATAAAAACAGCTCAAATCCTCTCCACCAAACTCTTGAAGTTCATTTGAATCTTTTCTCTTCCTTTCTTTTACAATTCTCTCTACTCACTCTCTACAACTCTCCTTCCTCTCTCTAAAAGTATCCTAATTAATCTAAGAAAGAGAATTGTCAACAGTATCTAGAGGGGGCGATGGCTCCTCTTCAATTCAATCCAAGTCCTTATATCATAGTTTGGGGGCGATGGCTCCTCTTCAATTCAATCCAAGTCCGTATATCATAATTTTCAAAAGGTTCCTTGATGTCTCTTCCAAATGTGTCCGCAATCAATATATCTTTCAAGAGTTGCCTCCTATCAAAAGCCACTTGAATGTATTTTCATGCCCATTAACTATTTCCGATGTTTTCAAAAAGAGTTGCTTCAAACACCTCTTCAAAAATTGATTCAAATTCATTAAATCATTAAGTAACTTCTTCGGGTGCCTAAGCGTGAGGTACTTGGCACTCAGGCACGGCCTTCTCAATTTTACTGGTGCTTATGCACCAATTTTGGGCGCTTAGGCGCCACAGTTCTTTTGCACAACTTCTTAATTTTTGCTCCAAATTTGATACCTTTTTACTCCTTTCACCATGTTTCATCCATTGGTTGTAACTAAAATAAAAACACACAAATAGCTTGAAAGTGCAATATCTAAAAAATAGTTGTATAAATGTTTTCAAAAAGATTATATATTTTAGGTGTATCAAAATCCCCCAAATCCTCAAGCAACTCTCCAATCTTCTAAAACTGAAAAAAGTAGATTATGTAAATGAGTTTCTTTAGGATATTTTAAAATTTTGATCTAGAAATATAGTAGTCTAATTGAGAAAAAACATTAATACTTAAGACCAACTTATGGTTTAGAAATCTTTAATGTAAAGAAGTCTGAAAATATGAGCTCCAATTTAGTTTAGAAATATTTGTAAATACTCCTAATATATAATTTAGGCATTCTATTTTCTCCACTGAAAATTTTTTATTAAGAATAATTATACTTACTATATTATATCCTTAAGATTAAGGGTTTCTCAAGTCTTATACTTTAAAAAGATCAGATCTGGATCCAATTTTGATTAGGCACTAATCCTAAAGCTTCTCCTCCTTTTTTCAACTTTCTTTTTCTTTTTCTTTTTCTTTTTCTATTTCAGGTGAGGATTACTATACATGGATATTCCTTTAATGATTTTAAATTCCATTCCTCCTTTTCAGAAGCAAAGTTTTGATAAATATCCTTTACCTAAAAATATAATAGTAGTTTTGAAAATTATTTTTAAAAAAAAACTTAAGTAATGAAAATAAAAGTTTAACCCATCTAATCAATCTATATTTTTCAAAAAAATACAATTTGTCCTACAAAGGATAGTGACGTAATAATTATCATTTCCACACTAAAAAAATTTTAACGTTAAATTTTTCTTCATTACTATAGGTTTCAACTATATTCTCTTACTCATTTTGATGTTCAAAATTTTACTTCCCTAATTTAACTTCATACACATAATCATTTGTTTTCAAATCATATTCAAATTTATTTGTAGCACCTTTGAGAACAAATAAAATTCAAGTTATAGAATTTAATTTTCATCCCCCCAAACTTAAATTTTTATTAAGATAAAACATTTTAGCGTCATAGTTATATATAAGTAGAAATGAATACTTAAAAATAACATGCTTACAGGTGTTTTCATATCCTTAATACACAACTACAAATATTAAAAATTGAAGTAAAATTTTGGGCGCTTAGGCACCACAATTCTTTTGCACAACTACTTAATTTTTGCTCCAAATTTGATACTTTTTTACTCCTTTCACCATGTTTCATCCATTGGTTGTAACTAATATAAAAACACACAAATACCTTGAAAGTGCAATATCTAAAAAATAGCTGTATAAATGTTTTCCATGTTTCATCCATTGGTTGTAACTAAAATAAAAACACACAAATAGCTTGAAAGTGCAATATCTAAAAAATAGTTGTATAAATGTTTTCAAAAAGATTATATATTTTAGGTGTATCAAAATCCCCCAAATCCTCAAGCAACTCTCAAATCTTCTAAAACTGAAAAAAGTAGATTATGTAAATGAGTTTCTTTAGGATATTTTAAAATTTTGACCTAGAAGTATAGTAGTCTAATTGAGAAAAAACATTAATACTTAAGACCAACTTATGGTTTAGAAATCTTTAATGTAAAGAAGTCTGAAAATATGAGCTCCAATTTAGTTTAGAAATATTTGTAAATACTCCTAATATATAATTTAGGCATTCTATTTTCTCCACTGAAAAAATCTTATTAAGAATAATTATACTTACTATATTATATCCTTAAGATTAAGGGTTTCTCAAGTCTTATACTTTAAAAAGATCAGATCTGGATCCAATTTTGATTAGGCACTAATCCTAAAGCTTCTCCTCCTTTTTTCAACTTTCTTTTTCTTTTTCTTTTTCTTTTTCTATTTCAGGTGAGGATTACTATACATGGATATTCCTTTAATGATTTTAAATTCCATTCCTCCTTTTCAGAAGCAAAGTTTTGATAAATATCCTTTACCTAAAAATATAATAGTAGTTTTGAAAATTATTTTTAATAAAAAAACTTAAGTATTGAAAATAAAAGTTTAACCCATCTAATCAATCTATATTTTTCAAAAAAATACAATTTGTCCTACAAAGAATAGTGACGTAATAATTATCATTTCCACACTAAAAAAATTGTAACGTTAAATTTTTCTTCATTACTATAGGTTTCAACTAAATTCTTCATATACATAATAATTTTTTTTCAAATAATATTCAAATTTATTTGTAGCACCTTTGAGAACAAATAAAATTCAAGTTATAGAATTTAATTTTCATCCCCCCAAACTTAAATTTTTATTAAGATAAAACATTTTAGCGTCATAGTTATATATAAGTAGAAATGAAAACTTAAAAATAACATGCTTACAAGTGTTTTCATATCCTAAATACACAACTACAAATATTAAAAATTGAAGTAAGAACTAATTGATCAAATTTTAAATTAACTTTAACATAAAGAAATTTTTTAGACTTTAATGCAGTGGAGAATAACATAAAAGCAAATAAACACACTAAAAGAATTTCACAATTGCAACATAAGGAAAATACTTGGTAGTAAATTTAAAATTTTAAACATGAAGTTTTTAAGTGAAACTTAGTAGTATTCTAAACCTTGCTAAAATTCAGGATTAAGTTCAACATAAACAAACTAAATACACTAAACAACATAGTTAACACAATCACTACCACAAAAACAAAATATAATTACTCACAATATCATAAATACATCACAACAATGTTTGATAGGGAAGTTGGTAAAACATATTTATTACCTTAGAGGATAAAGGCACTAATTTTCCTCGAACCATGACCCGATCTACTTCAGCTTTACGGAGATTAAAGTAAAACTCCCGAACAAAAAAAATTACGGTCTCAACAGAAATACAATAAAAACGTTCCCACTGTTGGCAAACAATTAAAGCTTCCACTACTCCACTCAAACTTTTACAACATCTCTCAGGAATCAGTTTTCTCGATTGCAGTGCATTGGTATACCTGCCCTGAGCATTCGAGCTAAGAAACTTATATGAATCAAAATGGGACTTTCCTTTACTCCTCTTCTTTCTTGGGGCCATTTTTAAAAATCATATAAAATTCACAATAAATGCTAAATTCAATATTAAATCACTATACTAAACTTCTAAAAGCTTAAATTATCATATCTATGTATTTTCCATACAAATTTTCACCATGAATAGTAATTTTCGGCAAATATAAAACATGCTCAATATACATGGTGAAAATAAAAAATTTTTATAAAGGAGTGAAGCTCTTACCTCAAGAAGATCAAATCTGGCAAATTTGGCTTGAATGCACAAGAAATATTCTCTCTAGAAGAAGCTCTGCCTCCTCACTCGTGAACTTTGAGGGAAGAAGACAACGTCAGGGTCAAAAATGACATCAGGGTCAAAAATGACGATTTTTGGGTTAATTTTTCACCTCTAACTGTTTGTGAACCAATTTAGGTGAAGTCGTGCTTAGATGTGACTGGTTCGGTGCTTAGGCCCCTACCTCTTGGGTTGTCTAGCATTTAAGTGCGGGGTATTGTGGCTTAGGCTCCAGTGCACAAATTTTATTATTTTCAATTTTATGTTAAATGCCCATCTAGCCTAATTCAATCACCCCTAATTGATCTTATAAATCTTAAATAACTATTTTCTTCCCTTAAGCTCTCCTCTTTCTCAAAATTCACCAATCTTTACTAATTTGATTCACATAAATTAATACAAAATCTTACAAACAGACAAACACTTATATCAATTCACAAACAAATACAAAAATTTGTGATACATAATTTCTCAATCTAAAGAGCCTTGGTTGAGATAATTCCCAAGCACAAACACTAAGCAACATAACACTAAAAACACATACAATAAACTTAATACAACATCATAGAACTTAACACAAACAAACACTAAAATTAGAACTTAATTCCACTCTCCTTTTTGTGGAACAAATCCTAGGCTTTCATTTGTTTCTCCTGTGGCATTTGGATTATAGATCTGATAGAGGATGGTGGTGAAGAGCTCTAGTTGATGAGCGCTAGTTGATACTTCTTTAATCCATTTGTTTTTCAAGTACTTAGCCTTGTCCGCTTCTTCTAAAAAACTTATGTATCAAAATTGCATCTTAAGTTGCCATCCAATATGCTCCAAATGTTCATTAACCTAATTCACCTTCACTTCAATTAATGCCACATCAACTTCAATCTTTGTGATCTTCTCCGTTATTCCTTCAATACCAACGACTCAAAAATTATTGTATAACTCTTGCGCACTTTGACTATCGAACTTCTTCTTCATGGCTTACTCATTTTTCTTCATATCAATCTCCCAAGAAGACATTTTTCCAAGATCTCCCACTCTTCACTTAGATCTCCTTCAATCTATCAGATGCATTTTTCCTAAATCTTAGATTTGAGCTTGATTCGTGAAGTTCTGGAGGGTAGAAATCACTTCTTTGAGTTAAAACCCACCTCCTAAGATGGATTTTTTTTCTTCAACAAAATTTTCATAAAATTGGAGATTTTACGGGAATATTTAATTTAGCCCATAACTTGCATATTAAGTGCATCCACCCTTATGATGTACTTCATTCTTATGCAATTCTTTTGTTTTCTTTCTTCCATGGTTCCAAAATATATATAAGTGAGTTTTCTGTTGCTTGTGAAAAATGGATGTTATAGTAATGTTTAATTACGTTTATAAGGGTTTGAGTTAATTAGAGGTCGACGTAAAGCGGTACGGAGCAGATTTTCATAATAAACAAAATCTGAAAAAATTAAGGCATTAGCGCATGATGTGTCGGATTACAGAGATTAGGCGTATGATGAGCCAAAATCTCAAAAAGGCCTGATTACCTTAAAAAATGTGAAACTGCACAGTAAAACTCCATTTTTTACTACTTGGGACATCGAATACCTCTAAACCTCGACCTAGGGCTTGACATTGAGTCCGATAGAGAAGATTTCAGAGGCTAAAAAACATAGATTTCATCTTCTCCTGGTATTAGCTTCACTTTAACTTAGAATTTTTTTATTTTCACCATGGATATTTCCTACATTATTGAAATTCAAAAATTGGGATTTTTGAGGAAAAAGCTTGAAGAAAACTCAAGGTGAAAAGTTTCTTACCAAATAATCATACATAAGGAGTTAGGTTTTTGATTTTGTCATTTTTTTGGAATTTATTTATATTTTAGTAGAATTTCAAATGACTCCACGAGTAAAGAGAGAAAGGACAGATGCTTTTGATGCAATTTGTTAAATTGAAGACCCAACAAAGTTATAACACTCAAATTGAATCGAAAAGTTTGATCCAAAAACACACATTTCCTAACCCGGGTGGCGAGATCGAGAGGTTGATTCTTGCCATAAATTGGGAACAATTTTGCTACTTAACTACAATAGCGATTGTACCATTGATTCGGGAGTTTTATGACAACTTGAGATTTACTAATGATCACATTCTCGTGAGAGGTAAGCAAGTTGAATTTACTGTCAAGAGGGTCAATGCTTTTTAGGGGTTGAGGAATGTATTTTTTGATGAATATGCTACATTTGTGATGGCTGGTTCATCATTGGATGAAGTTATTGCCTTCTTAACATATGGAAAAGGAGAATAGAGGTTTAAAAATAATAAGATAGTTAACTTCTCCGCTTCCAGGTTGACTACTCAGTCAAATGTATGACAACACTTCATTTATGCTAGATTACTATGAACAAATCATCTTGCTCATGCAATTAAGGATAGAAATGTATTGAACTATTGCATTGAGAACATGAAAGCAATAAATGTTGGTGCTCTTATAGTTCATCATGCACAAAGCATAGCTAATAGCTCTACAACTAGTGGTTTGGGTTATCCTTCCCGCATTCCCGAATTTTTACTCTTTGTGAACAATCAGGAGTAGAATCCCATAGAAATGAAGAAAGATTACAACCAAAAAATCCTATTGGGAAGCATTTGATTCAGAGAGTTGAATCATTTATTAAATCTAGGGGTGGAAGAAGTGATAGAACCTCTACATCAGCTGCAGGGGCATCTACTTCTCGCCCTGCATCATTAGAAAATATTATGGACCAACTAATGATTCAACAATTGGATATTGTGAATATTCAGAATAAGATTGGAGAGATTGGAGCAAGAAATGCTTATAATGATAAGTATCACCAGAGAAAAGTTCAGCATGATATAGCTTTTGAGGATGCTATGGTGAGGTATCTTGGGCGTGAATACAATGTGGAATTTCCCACTTGCTCCAACTTTACTCCATATGCTTCTATTCATGATGAAGAAGATGATGATGTGGAAGGTGATGAGGAGGAGGAAGGCAATGAAGATTGATATTTTCGAGTTAGTTTATTTATTTTGTTTAGTTGTTTGTTTATTTGTATGTTGTTTGGATTTTATTTGGTTAGCATTTGAAACTGTAGTAGTAAAACTTTTATTCTTATGTTGAGGACTTAAAATTATAATAGTAATAATAGATTTTAACTTTTTCTGCATTTTTAGAATTTTCAGTTTTTGTTTTGGTTCTTAAATCTCAACAAATCTTTTAGAGTATTTTACGTTTCATTTAATGTTTTAAAGCTTGAATGTATTTCTAAAGTTAGTACCTGCAGTATACTAGAGCCGAGTTTCATAGTCAAAAATCCTCTATATGTTATTTTTTATTTGCATGCATTTACTGTTTTCTTTAACCAACTCAATTTTGTACTAAAATATTTTTAAAATACCTAAAAAACTTAAGTATGGGGGAAAGAAAAATTTATTTTAAAAAGAAGTAAAATAAATTTTATTTTGTCCTTAAGTAACAATATTTTTAAAATTAATATAACTTGACCCAAGATATTAAGATTAAAATTTAAATGACTATACTTAAGTTTATGAATATTATGATAAATTTAGGTAAAATTTTTTAATAATGAAGGTCAATTTTAAAGTTATAGAAATTTGGTATGAAAAGATAAGACTATGTTTCTCTATTTAAAGTAAAGGAAATTGTATTTTTGAAGTATTAAAAATCTTAAAGATTCATGTAAGAAGAAAAGAATGAGACTTTATGAAAATCATAAATTAATCTGAATTTATAAAGTGAAGAAAGGTAAGGAGCTTTAACTTTAAGAAGAGGATAGTGAAGTTCAAAACTATTAAAGGCGATCCAGATATAGTAATCCTAAAAGCAAAAAAGAGAAAAAGAAAAGAAAGGATTGAAAAGATCATAAAATAAAAAAAGAGGAAAAGAGAAGAAAGGAAAAATAAGTGAGGAGAAGCTTGAGGAAATGCCTAATCAAAAATTGGCTTCACTTTAATCAACTTAAGGAAAAAAATTTATTAAATTTTCTAAACTTATATTGGATTATTAGTAGCATTATTAGTAAAGCTTTCCTGAAGTTCTTTTTCATATGAATATTCTAAATATCCTTGATATGA
>NW_018251459.1:25674-30023 GCF_001263595.1 Phalaenopsis equestris | reverse complement strand
CTTAGAATTTGAATCTAAGTTATTAAAGGTATTTCTTAAATTTTACTATTTTATTTATTGAACAAAAGTATGGAAGTTATAAGTTAGTCTCTATCCTAAGTTATATGCTTTTATGTGGTAAAAGTGTCACTTGAGGATAAGTAAAATTTAAGTTTGGGGGATTTTTTTTGGGTGATTTTTATACACCAAAATAATATGATGTTTTAAGTATATATTTTATGCATATTTTTTTGATATTGCCCTTTAAAGAATGGATTTTTATTTTTTTTGTAGGTATATCAATTTTAAGTATTTGGAGCAAAAGTAGAGAAAATGATGAAATTTGGAGCTAAGAAAACAAAGTTTCAAATTCTGGCGTGCGATGCGCCAGATGCACCAAAGCCCAGAATAGTGCAGTCTTCAGTAAACTAGCGCATGATGTGCCAGATTGGCGCTAGATGTGGCATTTGACAAAGAGTTTGCGCATGATGCGCCAGATGCGTCGGGGACGACTTTTAGCGGATTAAGGTGGTTCGAGACAAAATTTACACATATTTTCAAAGGAACACTTGTTCTAAAAACTCCTTTGAGTAATTCAATGAACCAAGACACTTTACAAATTATTTTTTATGAAGGTATATACTTCTTGGATCAAGGGATATGTCTTTTAAATTCAAAAAGAGTGAACTTTCAGACAGAATTTTGGGCGGGGGGTTTAAATTCTTTTTGGAGGGAACTTTAGGGCTTAAATAAGAGAAGAGGGACGTGAGGTCTTTGGTATGGAAAAGGAGAGAGAGAGAGAGAAAGTCAAAGGCTTGGATATTTTCTTCAAGGATTGTAAGAGGAGAGGGAAGGTGAGAGATTTAATCTTCATTACACTTATGAGAGATAATTGAGAGTGCTTCTAAAGGAGAACGTGTTGGAGAGAACTTTTAAGAGTTTTCTTGAGAAGGATTGTGAGATAAGTTGTGTTTTTTATTTCTTTTATTCTGTAAACTTGTTTTAATATATGAAATTCATGTTTTCTCATATCCTACTCATGAATTTCGAGTAGTCTTCTTTATCCTTCTCCCTACTTCGATGATATGGTTTTATGAAGAATTGATTTTGTTTTATATGATTTTAAATGTCATTAATTTGTGATGATTTGAACTCATATCTTCATTTACATTTTGATGGCCAATTGAAATGTTAAAATGTGTTGAGAAACATATGTTACGAAAGGGCTATGATTTCTAAAACATGGGGAGAATCACATTTGATTTCATGGGAGAGTATTTCATCTATGAAATTTGGAACAAATAAATAAGGAGATACACTTTGTTTGAAGCAGAAATTAGCAAAAAATTGAGATTTTAAGGTGACAGGTTAAAATCTCCAATTTGGTCCAGTTGATTGGAAACTTATTCAAGATTGTTACCCTCAAGGGAGGGAGTAGTGAGGGAGTAGCGGGGGCTCTGGAGTGGCAGCCAATATCGTCCCGGCGTAACCATGGAATTAGGGACCAAACTCGGGATTAGTCAATGTTCTTTATGTACTCAAAAGAGGGTAAAGAATAGGATTTCTTATATTTGGCACAAAAGAGTTAAATATATGTATATTTTCAAATGATTTTAATTTCGTCACAAACCATATACTCATTGTAAAGGGGAAGGATGCTTTCTTAAATTTGAACATTTCGTCACAACATCCTAGTTTTATTTTTTTTAATTTTACTTTTTAAAGTTTAGCATTTAGATTAGTTAACTTTGTCTTTCACCTGCATTTTAATTAGCATTCACTTGTTACTTAATATTCAACCTTCGCTCTTTAAATTTTGTATATTTAAAATAATACTTGACATTATAATCTTAAGAATTTATTTAAAGGCATTTCCAACTTCCTTTGGGATAGATATCTTCGACTCCATTAGAGCCCTTTATTACTTGAGCTATACGTATAGTTGTGTTATTTTTAAAGTGGATTTTGCTGTTTAAAGATTACTAAACGATAAAATGATTTTAATTGAAGTTATTTTTATGGGATTAATTTGCATATTTTCTATTTTATCTGCCGTGTGTATTGTGTAATATTAAAAAATATTTGCATAACTAACATACTAAATCCACCGCATCACTAGGCAGGTTAACTATGGAAGCTATACATTTATTGAGAGGTTTAATGGAGAAGTTGAGAGATAATAAAGGGAATCTCCATTTGGTTTTTACTTATTTAGAGAAAGCTTAGATAAGGTTCCAATAGATATCCTTTGGAGAGTTTGTGAGAAGAAAGGTGCTGATATGACTTATATTCAAGTCATTAAAGATATGTATACTAGAATTTTTACTTGTCTTTGAACTGAAGAAGGATTGGCCAAATTTTTTCCTATTTCTATTGGATTACATCAGAGATCAACTTTTAGCCATATGTTTTCGCTTTAGTTATGGATTGTCTTACTGATGAGGATGTTCCTTGATGTATGCTTTTTGCTGATGATATCCTTCTCATGGATAAGATGAGAGAAAAGCCTAAGAAAAACTTGAATTATGGAGGTTTACATTAGATTCTAAAGGTCTTCAATTAAAGAGAAAAAAAAATTGAATACATGGGATGCATTTTTAGTAGTAGTAGCTCTAGTAATAGAAGTTTGACTTTAGGTGATCAAATTATTAAAAGATGTGAATGATTTAAATATCTTGGGTCTGTTGTTCAAAGCGATGGTGATATAGATGGGAATGTTAATAGTTGAATTTAAGTTGGTTGGTTGAAGTGGAGGAATGCTTCGGGCATATTGTGTGATAGAAAAGTAATGCTTGGACTGAAAGGAAAATTTTATAAGACAGTGGCGAGACATGGAATACTCTATGGGCCTTTAAAAGAGAAGAATAATAATAAGTTAAGTGTTGCCAATATGAGAATTATTAGGTGGATGAGTGGCTTTATACATAGAGACAAAATGCAAAATGAATATATTTGAGAAGGACAAAATTAGAGAAAGTCATCTTAGATGGTTTTGTCTCATTAAACGTCACACATCTGATGATCTAACTAGGAGAGTACATTTTTTAGATTCAAATTATGTAAAAAAAGGCAGATTTAAACCTAGGCAGACTTGGGCTTATTGTACAAAAATAATCTTAATTTACTAGAATTAAATGAAAATATGATGCTAAATTTGGTGCAATAGAGAAAAAGGATTCATGTAGCCGACCCCATGTAGTGGGATTAAGGTTTTCATGTTGTTGTTGTTGTTGTACAAATTAAACCCTTACAGCCTATAATCTTATTTTAAACCCTTAAGAATGCTTAGAAAATTTTTTCTAGTCATTAAATTAATCTTTAAAAAATTTCTGATTAAAACTAATTTTAATTTCAAATTTTCTAATTTTTTATAATTATTTTTAAAATAATTACAAAATTTGGTGAGAATTGGTGAATTTTAATTTTGTAATATTTCATAGCCTTTAAAAAGTCAAGGAGTACTCCCAAGGACGGAAGGATTAACCCTATAAATTTTGACATTTTTTTATTTATAATAATTTTTTAATAATTAAATTACTCTAGATTGTAATTAATTAATTACAAATTAAATATAATTTCATTATTTTCCTGAATCCAATGGTATTTTTGGTTGATCATTGTGATTTTTCTTTATTGAGTCATGCATTTTTTAAATTTTTTAGGTATTTTATGAATTTAGTTTAATAGAAAAATCTGGTTTTTCTATTTATTTGACGCGGCACCAGCTTAATTCTCGGAGTCGTTGATGCTCCAAGGGACCAAGTGATGTCATATGGTTCACCAACCTTTACACATGGATAGTATGGTGGCTCATAGGTTGGTCTATTTCACATGGACAAATCAACGATTTATGTTAATCTGAGCCATCCATTTCTGATACACGAAAATGGATAACATTGGTTCATCGTCCCTAGTGGATGATTAACTAAGAATTGTTTATGTTTGATGCACGAGATCTCATTGGATACTCTAATAAATTACATAATTCTTTCTCATAAAGCTTCAACTAAGCAAGATGAATAAATCCATATTGTTATGTAGCAATGTTGTAACGATTTTCATCGCAATGTTCCAAACTTGAGAGTATTTTTAGATTTTAGGGCACATACTTGGTCTCAAGTGGTGAGGCCTCAATTCAACTTGATAGGGATGATCATCTGATCCTTGTGATGTATCATCTTAGCTTAATTTGAAATAAAATTTGTTGAGGTATAACCTTGTTGGAATGGTGTTATGGTTTCAGATTGGAATAGGTTTGGGCCTACGAGAGAGGTCATATTTGATTGATCTCTTCTACGTGAGGCTTAGGGAAGCTTTTGGGATGCTTACATGAAGGATTAATGAAAAATTGTTCTGGTTTTCATGTCCAA
>NW_018251459.1:0-16675 GCF_001263595.1 Phalaenopsis equestris | reverse complement strand
TGAAGTTGAAGTTGAGAAAGAAAGGGTGGAAAATGAAAAGTCTATCGAAGATTTTCATTTTGAATCAGAATATCCTATCAAACCAGTGAAAATTACTGTAGAAAGACAACCACCTTCGTTTCCTCAAAGACTTAAGCAGTATAATAGAGATAACCAATTTACAAAATTTTTGGAAATATTGAAGAAATTGACAATAAACATTCCTCAAATGCCATGTTATGTGAATTTTATGTAGGATATACCTAATAAAAAAAGAAAGTTTACAGATAATATGAATGTTGCACTTAGTGAGGATTGTAGCTCTATAATTCAGAAAAAGCTTCTTGAAAAACTTAAAGTTACTAGTAGTTTTACTATTCTTTGTGCTATTGTGGGAAGATTTTTTGGAAAAGCTTTATGTGATTTAAGAGCCAGTATAAATCTTATGCCTCTATTGATTTTCAGAAGGTTGGGTTTAAGAGAAATTTCACCTACAACTATTCCTATTCAGTTAGCTGATCATTTGATTACCAATCCTAAAGGAGTTATCGAAGATGTTTTGGTAAAGGTTGATAAATTTACCGTTTATGTGGATTTTATTGTGTTAGATATGGAGAAAGAGAAAGAAATTCCTATCATTTCAGGAAGAACATTTCTTAACAGTGGAAGAGCTTTGATAGATGTGCAGAAAAGAGAAATAACGATAAGATTTAACGATCAAGAAGTCACATTTAATATTGCAAAGTCAATGAGATACCCAGCAAAAAGAAAAGATGATGAATGCTTCAGAATGGATATTAACAATTATTTAAGCAATGAATATTTCACAACTACATTTTAAAAGAAAACTACAAAAGAATATTTGGAGTACAAGGATGCAGATATAATTCAAGATAAATCAGTAAAAGTGTGTAATGAATAATTGGATTATGTTAAGGAACAATTTGAATTGTTAGATCCTATGGATAATCCAAAAAAAAATTGATTTCTTAAACTGTAAAACCTCCTCAACAAGAAATTAAAACATTTTCTACAAATTTAAAATATGCCTTTTTAGGAGATTTATCCACATTATCAGTTATTGTATCCAAAGACTTTTCTAAAGAACACAAACAAAAGTTGTTAGAAACATTAAGAAGATATAAGAAAGCCTTTGGATGGATGCCAGTTGATATTAAAGGAATCAGTCCTTTGCTTGGTATGCATAGAATTTTATTGGAAAAACATCATGTACCAAATGCTGATCATCAAAGGAGATTAAAACCTATGATAAAAAAAGTTTTAAAGAAAGAGATTTTAAAATGATTAGATGTTGGAATAATATATCCTATTTTGGACACTCCTTGGGTAAGTCCAATTCACTGCGTTACTAAGAAAGGGGGTGTGGTTGTTGTGACAAATGAGAATAATGAATTATTACAAACAAGGCAAGTCATTGGATGACAAATCTACATTGATTATAGAATTATAAATTCAGCCACTAGGAAAGATCATTTTCCTTTACCCTTTCAGACAAAATGTTGGATAGGCTAGCCCGGCACAAATATTTTTTATTTTTAGATAGATATACTGGTTATCATCAAGTTCTAATTACTCTAAAGAATTAAGAGAATGCAACATTTACTAGTCCATAAGGTACTTTTTCTTTTCAACGAATGTGCATTGGTTTATGCAATGCACCAGCGACATTTTAAGGATATATGATATCAATTTTGAGCAATTTAATTGAAAAAGGGATAGAACACTTTATAAATGATTTTTTAGTGTTTGGAATTTCATTTTAAGTAAGTCTAAATCATTTAGAGAAAGTTCTAGAACGATGTGAAAAGATAAATTTAGTATTAAACTGGGAAAAATGTCAATTCATGGCTAGAGGAGGAAGTGTACTTGGGCATAAAATTTCAAAAAATGTCATAGAAGTAGATCCGACAAAAATTCAAGCTATAGCTAACCTACCTCCACCTACTACTATAAGAGGACTTAGAAGGTTTTTAGGACATGTTGGTTTTTACAAGTGGTATATAAAAGATTTTTAAGAAATTACAAAGCCTTTATGTTAACTTTTGGAAAAAATATATAAAATTTGATTTTAATCAAGAGTGCCTTAGTGCCTTTGAAACATTCAAGGAAAAACTTATCACTGCTGCTATAATTGTCTCACCTGATTGGGAGAAACCATTTGAACTATTGTGTGATGCAGGTGATTATACAATTGGAGATATTTTAGGAATGAAATATGACAAAAGTTTTAAAGTTATATGCTATGCTAGTAAAACTCTAAATAATGCTCAAATTAATTATACCACTACTTGTCGGCACTATTTTTGGTTGAAGGAGTTGCCAGTTGGAAGCTATCGATCACCGAAATCAAAATCCCATCGCCTGCTTTGGAAGGACATTTTAATTTACGTATATGTATAATTTTTAGGAAAATATGAAATCAAACTGACCTCATATTTTTCATAGTTTAAATGAAAAAAGGCTTGGTTATTTAATTTCAAGGAAGGAAATTGGTTTAGCTAATCTAGACATGCTGTTGAAGATGGTCGTGCTTCCCACCATACTAGATCGAAGCTCCTTTCCGTGATGAGTTTAAGTTTTCTAATGTGTCAAGTTATGATGTCAAGTCAGATCACCTTATGGTTAAAGTTCTTTAAATGTTATGGGCCATGTTAAAGGTGACTAGAGTGACACCGGTTAGAATCCTACAGTTCCCTCGTTCCGGCACCACTATTTTCTATTGGATGCACTTAGTCCAAATGAATTTTCTAAACTCAACTTAATGAGTTCAATACTTTCATTTAGACGGTGGGAAGCCTCGTTAACAATCGTAGGTTACCTCATCCGATAGAGACTTCTTAATTTTGTTGCAATTATTGTTCTTTGATATTTGTGATTAAATTTTGAGTTATTTAATATTTTGAATTTTTTGACGGTGAATTTTATTTTGGTTGATTTTAGTTTTGGTTGATGACTATCTTAGCAGTTTTGGTTTTCATGCAGGATGACATTGTTGTTTAACATGCAGGTTTATGTTTTTCGTTCGTACATGCAGGTGAGTAAGTACAGTATCGTACTGAAAAGTAAGGTATGGAAAACTAATAAAAATGCAGGTAAGTAAATCACAATAAAAATTTACCTCGATGGTTTTTCCATCATCTTCAACTGAAACTCAAAATACAGGTGAGAGCATTTATATATAAAAAGTATTTTATGTAGAGTGGGAAGATAAGGTTTTGGTGATTTACGAAATCCTAAATCATATCTTGGTGAGCCCCTATTAATTTATTTAAGGATGATTTCATTAAGCAAAACATACTAAGTTTAGTATACCTCCGAGGTATCCAAAAGGTCGGGAGGAAGAAGCAGGTCCATGCTTCCCTCTAACCCCCTTGTGAAAAGTCTCGAGCTCATTTAAGCTTATTATGTTGCTTAATAATCCATCCTGTAAATACCCCCAGTGTTCAGTGAACATCAATGTTTTAATTAACTCTAAGAGTAGGGTGATTATCATTTGTCATTTAATTTGAGAATTATGTCGGTGAAGACCTTTAAAAGGGGCAAATTAATGTTATTAAGACACTTGGCTAATTTTAGCTTTAACTTGGGCTTGTAGTGTTTTTAAATGTGTTTAATTTCTAGTTACATTCACTTTTCTAATCCTCATTTAACCAAATTTGATTTAGCCTAGGTAACTACTAAGCCCTTAGGACCTTGGTCGACATATTAGTCCTACTAAGCCCTTAGGACCTTGGTGGACATATTAGTCAACATTTTTGAAAGAAATTGAATTTTAAGTGATAGTGATTCATCACCAAAATGTTGAATGTCATTTGAACACCAGATAAATGTATTGAAATATTGAATTATTAGCATCCAAAATCATACCCCTAAGTCTAGGATCATTTAATTTAGACCTCCAAATTTTAATTATTTAGGAAATCGCAAATTTATCCTTTAATTAAGAAAAGTGAAATTGGTTTCTACCAGTCAATTCCTTATGTTTCAATCATTTGAACATGTTAATTGAGATTAAACTTTTCCCATTTCTTTTTCTTGAATTAAGCCTAAATGTTAATTAAGGCTAAATTTCTTAAATTACACTTTTACCCCTAAGGCTCTATCACTCATAATTCGTCAAATTTAATTCAAATTACTTTAGGATTTTAACCTACCTCACTCATGAGTCAATTAAGATATCAGAGGTGAAAATGTGATTTTTCAAAATTTAATTTAATTTTCATGATTATTTACAAGAAAAAATAACCTAACCAAGGCAAAGTCTAATCTCTTGAAATTTTTATTGGAGGTGAACCTAGACTACAGAACTACTTGGATAAAGAACCACATGGACAAATTTCATGATTTTTTGAGTTTTATTTGAATTATTAGAATTATTTTAAGTTCCAGAGTATTAATTATTTATAAAATATTTTAAAGTTGGAAAATTACGTTTTACATTTTCATTAAATCTCTCTAAGGTCAAATAACCCAAAAAATAAATTTTACATTTTTATGATTTTTATTTAAATTACTATAATTATTTAAATAAAAAATTAAGAAAAATCCTTTTTTAGAGTTTGAAAATTATTTTTAAGGTTTAAAAATTCAACGTTTTTACTTAGAAAATTGGGAAAAATATTTCAATTGCTCTTAAGTACTTTTGAAATAATCTAGAACATTTCCATTCATTTTATTAATTTTATGATTTTTGTTAATTTTTTATTATTTAAATACCCAAAATATGCTTAAAAAATGAAGATTTTATTTTAATTACAATTTTATTTTTAAACAAATCCCTCTGCTTACAGGGAACTCCCAAAACCAATCTTATATTTTTTTAAGTTATATTTTAATTGTTAAAAATTATTTTACTGTTAAAAATGTTATTTTATTTAGAAAATCAAATTAGGTTCCCAAATGAACTCCAAATGTTTTGAAATTTTTATGGGGAGTCCTCTGAACTTTAAATCACAATGGAGAATTAAAACTAATTCATTTAGATGTTTTATTTTTCCCAAATTAATTTTCTTCACAAAAATAGGATTTTTCAAAGAAAATTCAATAACCTAACCAAGGCAAAGCCTAATCTCTTGAAATTTTTATTGGAGGTGAACCTAGACTACAGAACTACTTGGATAAAATTTCATTATGTTTTGAGTTTTATTTGAATTATTAGAATTATTTTAAGTTCCAGAGTATTAATTATTTATAAAATATTTTAAAGTTGGAAAATTAAGTTTTACATTTTCATTAAATCTCTCTAAGGTCAAATAACCCAAAAAATAAATTTTACATTTTTATGATTTTTATTTAAATTACTATAATTATTTAAATAAAAAATTAAGAAAAATCCTTTTTTAGAGTTTGAAAATTATTTTTAAGGTTTAAAAATTCAACGTTTTTACTTAGAAAATTGGGAAAAATATTTCAATTGCTCTTAAGTACTTTTGAAATAATCTAGAACATTTCCATTCATTTTATAAATTTTATGATTTTTGTTAATTTTTTATTATTTAAATACCCAAAATATGCTTAAAAAATGAAGATTTTATTTTAATTACAATTTTATTTTTAAACAAATCCCTCTGCTTACAGGGAACTCCCAAAACCAATCTTATATTTTTTTAAGTTATATTTTAATTGTAAAAAATTATTTTACTGTTAAAAATGCTATTTTATTTAGAAAATCAAATTAGGTTCCCAAATGAACTCTAAATGTTTTGAAATTTATATGGGGAGTCCTCTGAACTTTAAATCACAATGGAGAATTAAAACTAATTCATTTAGATGTTTTATTTTTCCCAAATTAATTTTCTTTGTATCATAGGGTTTTATGAAAATTAGGTGAGTTCTTAATGACTTGGCTCATGAAAATTTTTTTCTTAGAATTCTCTGGTTATAGGGAACCTACCACAATTTTCTTGAATTTTTCTAAGCAACATGCTAATTATTATGATTAATCTATGCACATAATAGAAATAAACTTAAAAAATATGGATCTCTATCTAGGGGTCTCCCCTGTCTTTAGAAAAATCACAGAATATCCCTCATTGCAGAGGCAACAACATGTCAAAATATCAAGCCAAGGTGAAATAATTGAATTCACGGAGAATCAAAATACTTAGAATAGTATTTAATTAATAAAAAATAAAATATGCATCAAATAAACTTAAAACCATTTCCACATTGTTCTCCTCTGTTCACTGAGCATTAGGGTATATTTATTTTATTTTTGTGATTTTTCTACACAAATATATGGATTTTTGAAGGTAGATGATTTAATTAAATAAAAAATAACTCTACTTTTCTACTTAAACATGCGGCGTCGCGTCAACCTATGGCGGCTCCGAAGCTCTGGATAGCATGCTCTTGTTGGATGTCGCCATCAACGTAGTCACTGACTTGGTGTGCGCTTTATGTATCAAGCTCTAGTCCAACGCAATCCTAGCCATCCGTCCGATACACGCATCGTTATGCCATCTAATGGCTCCTCGTCATCGTCCCCAATAGCTAAAACCCGTGACTGTTCACTATAAAACCATAAGTTGTCACTCATTTCTCAACTAAATTACCTCAGGTTGGATCCTATAGACTCATCTAAGTGATTCAAACATATTTATATGGTAAACATGCCATTAAACTAACCTAATCACATGGAGAATCAAAATAGGCTTGGGAAGAGGGGATGTTCAATACCTTTTCTTTAAGAAGGGAAGCTTCAATCAGAGGTGCTCGACATATTTGTGGAGGCCCAAGGAGGATAAATATTGGTCCTCTAATCTTGATGAAAGTTTTAGACCCAAATTCTACCAAGGCCGAATTTGGGTGTTGATCAAAGTCTAGTGTGGAGGGTCTTTAATATGGTGAAGGTGTAGGTTAGATTAATTGAAATTTGGTGCACTATGGAGGCGTGATGGAGAATGTCCTATCTTTGATAAGGATTTGATCTCAAAAAATGAGCTCCAATAAGAGAAATGAAGGCAAGGAGGTTGTTGGGTTGCACTGAAGAGGTCTCAAATAGGCTATGGGAACAATTTGGAAGGGTCTCCTTGAAAAAATTTCAGCACCCTTCTTTTGGCCGTGAAGAGGCCATTTAATAGCCATGGTCAAAGAGTGGAGCTCAGGGCTTGGCCTTGGGTGCAAAAGTCTGCTGAGGTGGTGAGTTAAGATGCTCTAAAGCTTAATCAAGGTGAGCTAGCCCTTAGGGTTAAGATTGGGTTTGATTTAGGGATTTTGGCACTCGGTTTTAAGGTGCTTCAGTGCCTAGGCTGGCTGGTATGGCCAGGGGAGGTGGCTAGGATGTTAGGTGAGCCAGAGGAATCTGTCACAACCATTAATTTGGGTTTTTGATGGGTTTTGCCAAAGATATCTTTGTCTTAAGCAATTTAGGAAACAAATCCCATGATCTAGGGGACCTTTGGTCCATAGCTCACCTAGGGTGGGTTAAGTGAGTCTAGATTGGTCACTAGGGACCAAAAATTTGTGATAAAAGTCTTACCTTGGTCAATTTAACATGGCTAGGTCAATTTTGGTGCATGGTTCAATGTGGGTCTAAATGACCAAAAGTTGGGTTGGTTTAGCCATGACTTTGAGCCCAATTGATTGAACAACATTGTGTAGGGGATTATAATGAAGATTTTTGGTGAAGGATTGAAATGATTTTGAGTCCAATTGGGGGTGCAATTTGAGGATTTTAGAATTTTGGTCAATTTGGGCATGTTGGGATAAACTTGGGTCTAGGTTGGGCTAAGTTTAGGCTAAGTACATATTTATTGTTTATAATGGTCTATAAGAACATCAGGAAGAGTTTTCAACATAAGTTAGGTGTCAATTTTGTGGTTAGGGTAATTAATTTAGCAGAATTTGGATGTATAGCCAATTTGGGGCAAATTTGGGAATCTTTGGACTTGGGTTAAAATTTAATGCAATTGAGGCTTCAAAAAGGCCAATTAAAGGTCAATTTGGGTGTATAGGATTGTTATGAAGAGTTTAGGATCTAAATCAGGGGGAATTGAGTAGGCTATGGGGTTCAATTTGGTGGATTCAAGTCATAGGGCCAAAGTTGGGGTTTTGACTTAGATTAAAATTGGGCTCAAAGCATGGACCAATTAAGCTTGGATTTGGTTTATATTTGTCATTTAAAAGGTGAAATTGAGTTTAGAATTGAAATTGAGGAGAATTTGGGACCAAATTGATGGACATTTGGGGTAAATTTGAGAAAGTTGGGCCTTTAAAGGCAATTTGGTAGTTTTGGTCAAAATGGTCAAATTGGCCAAATTGGCCAAATTGGGTTTAATTGGAGGGTTCAAATTGGTTTTGGAAACATTTGAAGTGATTTTGGAGGTCTTGGGAAAGTTTGGGGTGCCAAGGGAATTTTTGTGATTTTGATCATTTTGAAGGTATTTTGGTAAATTTGGAATTTTTGGGTAACTTGGGTATTTTGAAAAGGTTTGAAGTGATTTTTGGATAAATTTAGGTATTTTGGATGGATTTGGTAATTTTGGGAATTTTGGCCAAATTTAGGGCTCCTAGGGTATCTAGGTAATTTGGGAGTTTTTGGGGCAAAAGGCCAAGTTTGATATTTTTGATAGAATTGGGGTGCCAACCACCCTATATAAGCCATAGACCAATCGAATTCCCATTTGGGTCCTCTATGTACTGGTTCTATGTACTGGTCTTAGCTACTAGCTACACCGTAGCCTAGGGCTAGTGGGTTTAGGGGACCATCTACATGAGTCTCCCAAAACATCAAGGGATCAAAGTCAACAAATACTGGGTTTAGGGTTGTGAGGGATTGTGACTGAGAGTCAGTGTAGTGAGTGAAAGTGAGTGTAGTGAGTGAAAGTGAGTGTATTGAGTGAAAGTGAGTGCCTTAGCTCTAGACCAGCAGGTAGGGTTAACCCTAAGCTCAAATAGTCCTATGGGAACTCTGCTTGAGCTGCCCTATAATGACCCCACATACTAGGTGCTAGAGGTTAGGACCAATATGTAGAGCTTCAAGTTGAGTTAAGAAGAGGGTATAATTTCTAATTGTGAGGGTTCTTTTTCTAGTTATCTAGGAATAGTCAACAGGAAAGTCCTATAGTCCTATGGCTAGACCCTATGATACTAACGAGGAAAAACTAAACCTAAACCAAGTGAGGTCAACAACCCCCAAATTTGCCAAAATTACAAAAATGACATTGGTGACAAAAAAATTCCCCAAAAAATTTCCCAAAACCCCCGAAATCATTTCAAAAATCTCAAAAACTAATCTGAACACTTACATTGAGCCCAACTTCACCAAAAGCCCCAAATTTCCCTTAATGACCCAATTTCACCAAATTCATCTTAAATGTCCATCAATTTGATCCCAGTTTCCCCCAATTTCAATTCTCAACTCAAATTTATCAAGAATGGACTCAATTCAAACCAAATCTAAGTCCAATTAACCAACATTTGAGTCCAATTTCAACCTAAATTAAAAAGCCCTAACTTGGCCCAAAACCAAAACTCCATTCAATTGACTCCCAAATCTTTCCAATTGCCTCAAATACATAAACTCTTTAAAAAAATCCCACATAACAAATTGAACCTTCAATTAGCCTTGGTCGAGCCTCAATTTCACCTAAAATCAACATGGACCAAAACCCCCCAATTGCCCCAATTTGGCTATGTATCTAAATGTCACCTAATTGAATGCCCAAACCCCAAAATTGACACCCAATTGATGTTGAGAACTCTTCATGATGTTCCCCTAGATCATTTTCAACCATCAATTTTGAGTAAACTCAACTCTAGCTCAACCTAAGCCCAATTCTAACCCAACATCCCAAAATTGACCAAATTGCAAAATCCTCCAATTTGAACCTCAAATTCAATTCAAAATCCCTTCACCAAAAACCTTCATGACAATCATCCAAAACAAATCGCTCAATCAATTGGGCTCAAAGTCTTGGCTAGCCAAAACCAAACCCAACTTTAAGCCAATTTGACTTAAATTGAACCCAAGCACCAAAATTGAATAATCCATGCCCAAGTGACCAATTATTGACACCACAACCACTAAGTACACCCTAGTGATTAGCCTAGACCCACCTAAATCAGCCAAGGTGGGCTATGGACCAATGGTTCCAAAAATTAAGGGATTTCATCCCATTTTTGGGTCTAAGCCTAAATATCTCCACCATCAAGACAAACCATTAGTGGTTAATCATAATCAACAGTCCCCCTAGATCACCTGACTACTCTGACCGCCATATTTGTCCCTGCTGACCAGCCTTATGGTCATAAAACACTAAAATTGAGAGCCCCCATACCTTAACTCAAACCCAATTTCACCCATCCAATGTGCCCAGCTCTAATTGGTATTTAGTATTTTGATGCCCTCCACATAAGCACTTAATTGAACCAAAACTGAAGTTTCTGAGCGCCACCCTAAGCCCCTCTATTTAAACCACCTTCTCCATGGCCAAAGGTGAGCTAACCAAAATCCTTGGGGAAACTTTGAAAAAATCTCTACAGACACTATCCAAGCCTTCCTCAGCTAAAGCCAACCATTTCCCCCCTACAAAACCCCCGAAATCATTTCAAAAATCTCAAAAACCAATCTGAACTCTTTCATTAAGCCCAACTTCACCAAAAGCCCCAAATTTCCCATAACGACCCAATTTCACCAAATTCATCTCAAATAGCCATCAATTTGATCCCAGTTTCCCCAAATTTCAATTCTCAACTCAAATTTATCAAGACTGGACTCAATTCAAACCAAATCTAAGTCTAATTGACCAATATTTGAGTCCAATTTCAACCTAAACTAAAAAGCCCTAACTTGGCCCAAAACCAAAATTCCATTCAATTGACTCCCAAATCTTTCCAATTGCCTCAATTACATAAACTCTTTAAAAAAAATCCCACATAACAAATTGAACCTTCAATTAGCCTTGGTCGAGCCTCAATTTCACCTAAAATCAACATGGACCAAAACCCCCCATTTGCCCCAATTTGGCTATGTTTCTAAATTTCACCTAATTGAATGCCCAAACCCCAAAATTGACACCCAGACGATGTTGAGAACTCTTCATGATGTTCCCCTAGATTATTTTCAACCATCAATTTTGAGTAAACTCAACTCTAGCTCAACCTAAGCCCAATTCTAACCCAACATCCCAAAATTGACCAAATTGCAAAATCCTCCAAACTGAACCTCAAATTCAATTCAAAATCCCCCTCAATCTTTTCTAAAACCTTCATGACAATCATCCAAAACAAATCGCTCAATCAATTGGGCTCAAAGTCTTGGCTAGCCAAAACCAAACCCAACTTTAAGCCAATTTGACTCAAATTGAACCCATGCACCAAAATTGAATAATCCATGCCCAAGTGACCAATTATTGACACCACAACCACTAAGTACACCCTAGTGATTAGCCTAGACCCACCTAAATCAGCCAAGGTAGGCTATGGACCAATGGTTCCAAAAATTAAGGGATTTCATCCCATTTTTGGGTCTAAGCCAAAATATCTCCACCATCAAGACAAACCATTAGTGGTTAATCATAATCAACCGTCCCCCCCCCCCCGCCATATTGGGCCCTGCCGACCAGCCTTATGGTCATAAAACACTAAAATTGAGAGCCCCCATACCTTAACTCAAACCCAATTTCACCCATCCAATGTGCCCAGCTCTAATTGGTATTTAGTATTTTGATGCCCTCCACATAAGCACTTAATTGAACCAAAACTGAAGTTCTGAGCTCCACCCTAAGCCCCTCTATTTAAACCACCTTCTCCATGGCCAAAGGTGAGCTAACCAAAATCTTTGGGGAAACTTTGAAAAAATCTCTACAGACACTCTCCAAGCCTTCCTCAGCTAAAGCCAACCATTTTCCCCCTGTGTTTCTCCCTGTTAGAGTTCAATTTTGAGCTCAAAATCAGGTCAGAACCAGGACACATTTCTCTGCAACTCCACAGTAAACCAAACTCCAATTAATTGTGCACACACCATCCCTACAGTGAGAGTTAATCCCCCACAAAAACCCGCTCTCAAATGTCCTCTCTCGACCAGCCCAAAACCTAGTTCTAGACCAACACCTAAAATTGAGCTTGGTTAAAAACATAGCTAGACAATTGACCGTGGCTTGAGACTTCATCTGGAGGTTCTTTGGACCGAGTTGAAGCTACCACAACCATCTAATTGAAGCCTCCCCTCTCACAAAAAGATATTGTGCTCTAACCCTAGCCCAAGCTTCTTTTGATTCTCCATGTGTAATTGCTTGATTTCATGCTTGATAAATAATATAGAAATTTTTGTCTTAAGTAGATGAAGGCTTGAAAATAAACCGCATGTGATTTAGGTGAGTCTAGGCGAAGTTCTTATGGTTTTAGTGTGAACGGTTCTCGAGTTAGGTCATATGTGGAAGATAATGGGGAGCCGTCCAATCGCGCTTTGATTTCATCAACAAAAAAGTTCAATCAGGACCAACCTTTGGTGCAAAAATACAGGCCACATGGTAGTAGATATGGATGGCATCTTCAAATGGCGGAGCACCACGTGTGAGTTCAGAGTCGTCATAGGATGAGGTGGCGTCGCGTGTTTAATTAAGAAAATATGGATTTTTTTAATTATTTTCTATGACTGATCTTCAAAAATCCATATCTTTCTTTAGAAAAATCATATAAATAAAAGAAAATAACCCACTTGCTTAGTGAACAGGGGATAATAATGTGGATTTAAAATAAAATTTTTTTTCCAAGTATATGATTTTTAATTAATTAAATACTCTCTGAGATATTTTAATTCATTACGATTAAATACTAACCACCATGACCTAAATTTTTTAGGGTTGGTTCCACATTATATATGACATCTTCTATGATTTTTCCAATGTCAGAGAGCACCTTTATGCTTCTAACCCTAATTTTCAAGCCTAAGTTGCTATTTTGACTTTATTTAATCATATAAATTAAAATATTCCTTAGAAAATTATGGGATCAATTTTGTTAAGTTTCCTATGGTTAGAGGAGCTTATGAAAAATATTGTGATAATTTGAATAATTCCTTCTATTATTAATTAAATATTTTTACCTTGTATTAATTTATTTAATTTAAATATAAATAAGAAATTAAAAAAATAATTTCCAAATTATTTGTAAGAATCATTTCAACTCACTGTAAAATTTTCAAATTTAATTAAGTTGATTTGGCCATTAAAGTTGATATTGCAAGTAAAAATAATATTTTTGCACAAAATAAATTATATTAAATTCTATAAGCTTGGAAAAATTATGAAAAGTAGTTTTCTGAGCTCCTTGTAACCAGAGGCATCTGAGAAAAGAATAAAAGCTATTTTTGTAAAAACATTTTATTTTTAAAGTATATTTTGAATTAAAAATAATTACAATAATCAAAATTTTGAAAAATAAAAAAATGATCAAAATGTGTGCAATTGCGCCCTGGTCACTTGAGAACCCTTAAAATATTTTTCCTCGTCTTTCTAAATTAAAAATAAATTTCTAATAGCCTAAAATGTATTCTCCTTATTTTTTTGTTAAAATAATTTGAATAAATTAAAAATAAATCATAAAAATCTAAAATTTGTTCCTCTAAGATTTCTTGGACTTATGAGGGTTTAATAAAAAATTAAAAGTGATTTTTGAAGATTAAAACATATTTTTGTATTTACATAATCATTAAAAATGACCTTTAAATAATTATAATATTTACAATATTATTAAAAAAATCATAAAATTTTGTTTAAGTATTCTTCTGACCTAGCAAAACCTCAAATAATTTTCCCAGAAATTAAAATCTCATTCTGATTAATTAACTAAATTAACTTTGAAAAAAACTATTTTTTAAATAATTTTTAAAATAAAATCAAATTATGGAAAATCATATTTTACTCCCTGATATTTTAATTAATCCATGGATAGGATACTCAAGTATTTTCTAAAGTCATTTGAATTTTGCTTGAAGAATTATAAAATGGAAAGCCCCAAGGGCAAAGTAGTAATTTTAGATTTTGATGCCTTAATCAACATTTAGGATTAATTAAAGAAAAAATGGGTACTTTCATCTTAATAATTATGTCTAGATGATTGAAATTAAATGGGATTAAAGGTAGAAACTCACTTACCACCTCTTCACCATATCAACAAAATCATAATTTCCTTAATCTTCATGATTTGGAGGTCAACTAAGATCAAACGATTCTCAATCAAACGATTCTCAAGCTAAGATCAAACGATTCTCAAGTGGTGGGCTTAAGCCAGGAAGATGATAATTTACTTATCTTAGGCCTAAAATTGATGATGATGGGATATTTTAATAAGAATAAATATCACTTAAACCAAAATCTTAACGACCACCAATTTCCCTCCAACATTTCACTTATCATGATTGTTAAGGGCTTAGTAGTGACCTAGGTTTGACGCTTAAACTCAATTGATTAGATTTAGAAGATAATATGATTAGTAATTAAAATCCTTAAACACTCTAAACCCATTTGTGATGGGCACCAATTCTTTAATGACTTGTGTTTTCCTTAGGGGCATTCACCCATATAACTTTTAAGTAAAGTATTAAATTGATTATGTATCGTATCCTCAGGATAATTGAAATGTCAAGTTTCACTGGGCAACGAGGTAGTCACATTATAACATTGGATGATTAATGGAACAATAAGATAAGTTCAAATGATGAACTCAAAGTAATTCAAGAGATCTTCAAGGTAGTTCAGGGTCATTCCCTGAACACTTTGAAATATTCTAGATATTTTGCAAGGCAAATTTAATTTGCCATATTTTGCTCTAAAATAATCCACTAAGAACTTCAGAGACTCAATAGAGTCATACTTTGGGGTTTGATAGCTATAAATTCATCTACTCCTCCTATTTAAATTTTTTGTAAAATTATATACACACTGCTAGAACTAACCTTTTAGGGGTAGGAACTAGAAAAACTGACATGTAAGCTTTTAAATTATTGCATTTACCTTTCTATAATTCTTATCTCAAACTTACATGTTAAACAACGATGTTAACCTGCATGTCAAAACCAAAACTAATAGGATTGTCGTGAAACCAAAACTAAAGTTTTAAAATTAAATGTAAAATTATATACACACTGCTAGAACTAACCTTTCAGGGGTAGGAACTAGAAGAACTCACATGTAAGCTTTTAACTTCTTGCATTTACCTTTCTGTAATTCTTAGCTCAAACTTACATGTTAAACAACGATGTTAACATGCATGTCAAAACCAGAACTAATAGGATTGTCACGAAACCAAAACTAAAATTTTAAAATTAAACAGGATAAAATTCAATGCCACAACATTCAAAATATAAAGAGAACTCAAAATTTAATCACCATCATAACAAAACTAAAATTGTAGCTAAATTAAAAATTTCTCTATCAGATGATCGGGAATCCCTCGGAGGAGGTAACCCACAGTTGCTAATGAGATTTCCCACTATCTAAATAAAAGTATTGAAATCATTGAGTTGAGTTTAGTAAATTCATTTGAACTGAGTGAATCCGAAAGAAAATAGTGGGGTCAGAACGAGGGAGCCGTGGGATTCTAATCGGTGTCGCTCTAATCAACTTTAATATCGCCCCTAAAATTTAAATAACCATGACCATAGGAAATATTTTGATTTGACATTATTACTTGACACATTAAAAAACTTAAACATACTACAATGAGAAGCTTGGAGCTAGCATTATGGGCAACACGACCATCTTCAACAACAAAACAAGTCTACATCAACTAAACCATCCTCTTGTTGTAATTAAACAACCAATCAATAGGACTTCGAGGTTGTCATTCGTCATGACCTAAATCCTCACATCTTTCATGTTATTTTTGTGATCGTCTCACACAAATGTAAGCCCTAATTAATAAAATTTTCTGGATCAAACGCCTAAATATTTCTTCTCAAAATTGAAACCCTCTAAACTAAAGCCAAACCATAGGATAGCTTGGGAAGTCACGGAGGTTCTCCTGAGGATATATGACATCTCCTAGTTCTTCTTCCTTTGGATTCCAAAAATAAAATGCTCCAAATTTAAGTCATTCCCCTTCCACACCTCTTTGTCTGATCTCGTTGAAAAGACCAAATCCTTTGACCTCTTTGAAGATCATATCCCCTGGTTTTTATCAAGAGTTTTCCTAGGTGTCTTTGGTTATCTAAGATGTAATTAACTATAAGGGTTTGCCCTTATAACAAGCATTTTTGAACCCAAATTATTATAAACAGCATTTAATTTTTCATATTAAATAGGGAATGTTTTTGGCTTATAATAAAATGGTTTCACAGACCAAAAAGATGTGATATATTTTTTAGTTTATTTAATTGAGCCTCACCCTCAAGTCTTGTGTTTATCTTTCAGGATAGATACATGGCTTGAGGTGTATTACTCTTTCATTTAAACTATGAAAGATACGAGATCAGTTTGATTTCATATTTTATAAAACTTAAATATATATGTAAGTTAAATGCTATTCCAAAGCGGGCGATGAGAAATCAATTCTGGTGACCGACCGCTTCCAATGGACAACCCCTAAACTTTTTTTAGTTCCGAAGGGCATCGATGATATAAATGTTAGTGGTTCTTACTAATTCTCCAACTTTCATTAATAGTGTAATTGATCTAAGTGCTCTTTCTCCCTTTTAGTTAAATCCTGTTAGCAACATTTTATCGGCTGTAAG
>NW_018251458.1:6820-11933 GCF_001263595.1 Phalaenopsis equestris | reverse complement strand
AGAAGATGGTAAAGAATATGATTGCTCCTATTTAGGAAAAAAAAGATTTATGTATATATTTTCAAATGTTTTTAATTTCTTCACAATTCATATACTCATTGTAAAGGGGAAGGATGCTTTCTTAAATTTGAACTATTCGCCATAAAAACTTTATTTTATTTTCATAATTTTACTTTTGAATGTTTCTTTTCAATTAAGTGCCAGATGGTTCCTACTATAAACTATATTATTATATTTTTTTTTTTTTTTTATTTTAGCATTCACTCTATTACTTTATATTAAAAAAAAGTTTAATTAATAATAACTTAGTTTAAAATTGTAGTTCACATTATAATCTTAAGAATTTACTAATAGGCATTTCCAACTTCCCTGTGGGATCAATATCTAGGTCTTCATTAGAGCCCTTTATTACTTAAGCGATACGTATACTTGTGTTATTTTTAGGGGATTTGACAGTTTAAAGAGTTTTAAAAGATAAAACTATTTTCATTAAAGTTATTTTTATTGGAATTAATTTACATATTTATTATTGTATCTGTGTGTGTATTTTGTAATATTGAAAAATATTTGCGAAAGATATTTGCAAAATTAATACACTAAATCCACCTGCATCAAGTTTTGGCTCAATCGCTTTGAAAATAATAGAAAGTTGTAGTAATTTTTCTTATAATTTGAATTATTTTTATTTTAAAAAAAAGAGTGTTTATAGTTTAGTTTGAATATTTTCATATTTTAGTGTGTTTGCTTATTTTAATTACATATTGTGATTGTTTATGCGTAGTGTAAGTTCTGAAGATTTAATGCCTTACGTTTCTAAGTTAGAAAAAACTATTAGAAAAAGCTGAAAATAAAAAAAAAGGATAGATCATATTAGCAAAATGACTTGCAATGTGAGTAATGCTGGAAATAAAAATGAACATCATCAGAGACCTTTAAGAGATTATGCTAATCCTACAACAAATAAAATTCATTTGAGTATACAAAACCTTGTTATAGCTGCAAATTCATTTTAGCTTAAACCTGCTATTATCCAAAATCAGTTTAATAATCAGTTTGGGGAACACCAACTGAAGATCCTAATCTACACCTTGCTAGTTTTCTAGAATTGTGTGCTGCTTTTAAATATGACGGAGTGTCAAATGATGTCATCAGACTTAGAATTTTTCCTTTATCACTAAGGGATAAAGCTAAGATGTAGTTAAACTCGTTAGCACCTGGATCTGTCTGAATGTGGGGAGACTTATCACAAAATTTTTATCTAAATATTTTCCACCTTCAAAAACTGCTAGGCTTAGAAATAATAATACATCTTTTCGTCAGTTTGAAGGAGAATCAATTTATGAAGCCTGGGAAAGATTTAAACATCCCCTTAGAAAGTGTCCACACCATGCATTGCCAGATTGGTTAATAATTCAAACTTTTAATAATAGATTGGATGGATCTCTTAGAATGATAATTGACATTGTTGTCGGTGGATCATTTATGACAAAACAATTCAATGAAGCATATTATTTAATTGAAGAGATGACTACTAATATTTTTCAATGGCCCTCTGAATGGGTAAATCTAAAAAGAGTAGCTCATGCTTCTAATACAATATCTATGTTAGCTGCCCAAATAGCTGCTATATCAAATAAGATAGATCAATATGGAATGAATTATTCTTAGACACATTTGTGCTTGAAGAAAACTCAATGGAACAAATGGTAGAATCTCAATGTTCTTATGATACCTTAAATATAATAAATAATAATTCTAATAATCCTTATGTCAACTATTATAATCCTGGCTGAAAGAATCATCCAAATTTTAGTTGGAGTAACAATAACTCTAATGCTGCAAATCTGTAATTAGGAAACAACACTACAAACCCACAGGACTTCAAAAATCAAGGAAATTCAACTTATAAACCTTATTAACCTCCAAGTTTTAATAATTTACAGAGTAAGAAGAAAACATTGTCAATGATATTAACCTCCAAGTTTTAATAATTTGCAGAGTAAGAAGAAAGAATTGATATTGCAAATGGGAAACCAATTACAATGTCAAGGTACTGCAATTAGAAACATGGAGGATCAATTGAGATGTATTGCTACTGCACTTAGAAATAGACATCCAGGAACGTTGTTTAGTAATGTTGAAGTAAATCCTAAATATTAGAACAAAGAGCAAATTAAGGCTATTCAACTGAGAAGTGGAAAAGAATTGGAAAACAAAGTTCAAAAAGAAGTGGAAGTTAAAGTTGTAAAAGATGAGGTGAAAAATGAAAAATCTTGTGAAGATTCTCATTTTGATTTAGAATGTCCTATTAAACCAATGAAAGTCACTGTAGAAAGACCACTACCTCCATTTCCTCAAAGATTGAAGCAGAAAAATAGAGATAACCAATTTTTAAAATTTTTAGAGATATTAAGGAAATTAACGATAAACGTCCAATTTGTTGAAGCCTTGGAACAAATGTCAAGCTATGTGAAGTTTATGAAGGATATACTTAATAAGAAAAGAAAGTTTATAGATACTGAGACTGTTGCACTGATTGAAGAGTGTAGCGCTATAATTCAGAAGAAACTTCCTGGAAAACTTAAAGATTCTAGAAGTGTTACTATTCCTTGTGCTATTGGGGAAAGATTTTTTGGAAAAGCTTTATGTGATTTAGAAACTAGTATTAATCTTATGCCTTTATCAATTTTTAGAAGATTGGGTTTAGGAGATATTTCACATATAACTGTAACTCTTCAGTTAGATGATCGTTCGATTACCTATCCTAAAAGAGTTATAGAAAATTTTTTGGTAGAAGTTGATAAATTTATCTTTCCTGTGGATTTTATTGTATTAGATATGGAGAGAGATAAACAAATTCCTAGCATTTTATGAAGACCTTTCATTTCCACTAGAAGAGCTTTGAAAGATGTGCAGAAAGGAGAATTAAATATGAGAGTTAGTGATTGAGAGTTAGTGATCAAGATAAGATGTTACATTAAATATTGCAAAATCAATGAGATACCCTGCAAAAGAGCAAGAGATTGAATGCTTCAGAATGAATATTAATGAATATTTAAGCCATGAATATTTCAAAAAGACATTCAAAAAAGAATTTGAAAAATAATATTTAAAATACCAAGATGAGGATAAATTCAAGATGAATCTACGGAAGTGAGTAAAGAAGATTTGGATTATGTTCAGGAAAAATTTAAAATGTTAGACCCTATAGAAAGTAATAATTTGATTTCATCTATCGAGAAACTACTTGAACTAGAACTAAAAACACTTCCTACACATTTGAAGTATGTATTTTTAAGAGATTTATCTAAATTACATGTTATAGTATGCTCATAGTTAACTGATACACAAGAACAACATTTGTTGGAAACTTTGAGAAGATATAAAAAAGCCTTTGGATGGACGTAGCTGATATTAAAGGAATTAGTCCTTCAATTTGTATGCATAGAATTTTATTGGAAGTTCAACATGACCCAAGGGCTGATCCTCAAAGGAGATTGAATCCTATGATGAAATAAGTTGTTAAGAAAGAGACTTTAAAATGGTTAGATTCTGGAAGAATATATCCTATTTCAGATAGTGCTTAGGTGAGTCTAATTCATTGTGTTCTAAGGAAAGAAGGTGTGACTGTAGTTACAAATGAGAACAACGAATTAATACAAAAAAACAAGTCACTGGATGGCAAATCTACATAGATTATAGAAAATTAAATTCTGCCACCAGAAAGGATCATTTTCCTTTACCCTTTTTGAACCAGATGTTGAATAGGCTAGATGAGCACAGATGGATCAAGAGAAAACAATATTTACTAATCCTTATGGAACTTTTGCTTTTCGGTGAATGCCCTTTGGATTATGTAATGCACCTGCAAAATTTCAAAGATTTATGATGTCAATTTTTAGTGATTTAACTGAAAAATGGATTGAAGTCTTTATGGATGATTTTTCTATATTTGCAACTTCATTTGAAATATGTCTAAATCATGTAAAGAAAGTTTTAGGATGATGCGAAAAGCTTAATATCGTATTAAACTGGGAAAAATGTAAATTTATGGTTGCAGAAGGAATTGTGCTTGGGCATAAAATTTTAGAAAATGACATGAAAATAGATCCTGCAAGAATTGAGGTTATATCAAACCTACCTCCACCTACTACCTAAGAGGAGTTAGGAGCTTTTTCGGACATGTTGGATTTTACAGGCAATATATTAAAGATTTTTAAACATTATAAAGCCTTTATGCCAACTTCTAGAAAAAAAGATACAAAATTTGACTTTAACCAAGATTTCCTTAAAGCCATTGAAACTTTAAAGGAAAAATTGATCACTACTGTTATAATTGTTTCACCTGATTGGGAGAAACCTTTTGAATTAATGTTTGACATTAGTGATTATGCAATTGGAGCTGTATTAGGGCAAATATATGATAAGATTTTTAAAGTCATATATTATGCCAGTAAGTCTCTTAATGATGATCAAATTAACTATACCACTACTAAAAGAGAGTTATTAGCAATTGTTTATGCTTTTGATAAGTTTAAGTCATATTTGGTTAGAGCTAAATGTGTTTTACATACTCATTACTCGACTATTCAATATTTAATAAAAAAGAAGGATGAAAAACCAAGATTAATTAGGTGGGTACTTCTGATGCAAGAGTTTGATTTTGTAGTTGTCGATAAGAAAGAGACTGATAATCAAATTGCTGATCATCTATCTAGGCAAGAACAAGAGGAAATTCTTGATTTTGAAAAAGAAATAAATGAAACTTATCCTGATGAACAATATTATGTTGTAAAAGGATTGGAAATATTGTGGTATGTTAATATTGTAAATTATATTTTTAGCAGTATTTTACCATATGGACTAACAAAATAATAGGAAAAGAAATTCGTTCATGATGCAAAATTTTATTTTTGGGATGACCCTTATTTGTATAAAAAATGCAAAGATTTAGTGATGAGACGATGTGTGTCTTACAAAGAAATTCAAGAAATTATTCAAAAATGTCATGATTTTGAATTTGGAGATCATTTTGAGAATGATAAAACTGTTTATAAAATTTTATAATCTGGATTTTATTAGCCTACTCTATTTAGAGATGTTAATATATATA
>NW_018251458.1:0-6251 GCF_001263595.1 Phalaenopsis equestris | reverse complement strand
TATATATTGATTACAGTTGATTATGTTTTAAAATGGATTCAAGTAATCGCTTTACGTCGATGTAATGCTCAGAGTGTTTCAAAATTTTTAATTAAAAATATTTTTACAAGATATGGAAAGTTGAGAGTAATCATTACCGATGGAGAATCTCATTTTAGGAATGCAACAATTGCAAGATTAGTGGAAAAATGTAATATAATACAAAAAATTGCAACAGTTTATCATTCACAGACTAGTGGTTTGACAGAAGTATCTAATTGTGAAATTAAAAGAATTTTGGAAAAAAAGTGTGAATTCTACTAAAATGGATTGGTCTGCTCGACTAGATACTGCATTATGGGCATACATGACAGCTTATAACACATCTATTGGAATGTCCCCATATAGATTAATTTTTGCAAAGACTTGTCACTTACCAGTAGAATCAGAGCATAAAGCTTACTGGGTTATTAAGAAATTTAATTTCAATTTGAAAGATGCTGGTGAGATGCTGGTGAGAAAAGAATGGTGAGAAAAGAATACTGCAATTAAATGAGCTTGAAGAAATTAGGAATGAATCTTACGATAATGCTCGGAGTTATAAGGAAAGAATGAAAGAATGACATGATCAAATGATAATAATAAATGAATTTGAGCATGGACGAGAAGTTTTATTATAAAATATAAGATTCAAATTATTTATGGGAAACTTAAGTCTAGGTGGAAAGGGCCCTTTAAAATTATTAAAGTCTATCCCACTGGAGCTGTTAATATTGAAGATTCCAAGACTAGAAGGATATTTACAGCGAATTGGTGTTGCGAGGTGGATTGAGTGTGTTAATTTTACAAATATTTTTCAATATTACAAAATACACACGACAGAAAGAATATTAAATATGCAAATTAATCCAAAAAAATAACTTTTATTAAAATAGTATTATCTTTTCTTAAAAAATCTTTAAACTGCCAAATCCCTTAAAAATAATGCAAGTATACATGTATCGCTCAAGTAATAAAGGGCTCCAATGGAGTCCGAGATATCGATCCCACATGGAAGTTGGAAATGCCTATTAGTAATTTTTTATGATTATAATCTAGACTATAATTTTAAACTACAAAAGTGAAGTGCTAAATTTGAATATAAAGTAATAGAGTGAATTTCATTAATAAAAATAAGTTTACAAAATAAAAGAAATAGAAGACACAACTTATCTCACAATCCTTCTCAAGCAAATCCCTAGAAATTCTCTTCAGGCCTTTCTCTCTTTACAAGCAATCTCAATTCTCACTTAGAAGTGCAATGAAGAAGAAATCTCTGACCTGCCCTCTTCTCTTACAATACTTGAAGAAAATCTTCAAGACCTTGAACTTCTCTCACACTCTCTTTCTCTCTTTTGCCCCCTTTACACGCCACACACTCTCTCTCTTGCTCTCTAGACTTCCTTCTCTTTTATCAAAGGCTGCATCCCTCCAAAAAGAATTCAAAATTCCCTCCAAAATTTTATCCAAAAGTCAACTCTTTTGAATTTAAAAGACATGCCCATTGATCCAAGAGACATGTCCCTTTATAAAAGAACCTTCCAAAGTATCTAGATGCGTTGAATAACTCCAAGGGGTGTTTAGAATAAGCGTCCTTTTAAAAATTTGTGCAAAATTTGTGCAAAATTTGTCTGGACCGCATTAATCCTCAAAAAGTCATCTTTGGTGCACCTGACACCAACTATCTATAAAATGGCACATCTTGTGCCAATCTGGCACATCTGGCGTCAGCCCTCTGTAAAATAGTGCATCTTGCACCAATCTGGCGCCAACATTCCCAAAATTCGATGTTTTGGCTCCAAATTTTGTCTTTTTTTCTACTTTTTCTCCAAATACTTAAAATTGATGTACCTGCAACAAAAAAATGAAAAAACCCTTCTTTAAAGTGCAATATCACAAGAAAATAAGCATAAAATGTATACTTAAAACAACATATTATTTTGGTGTATCAAAATTCTCCAAACTTAAATGTTACTTGTCTTCAAGGGACACTTTTACTGCATAAAATCATATCGCTTAGGATAGAGATTAATTTATAACTCCTATACTTCAGTTTAATAAATAAAATAGTAATATTTAAGAAAATCCTTTAATAACTCGGATTCAAACTCTAAGTCTAAGAGTTCTTAGTAATCAAATTTAAGATTTCTGAATCTATATTCATTTTAAGAAAAAATACAATTTGTCATTGTTGACCTCACTTTTAGTTGGGGTTTAGTTTTTCCTCTTTAGTAGCCTAAGGTTTAGCCATAGGACTTTCCTATTGACTATTCTTAGAAAACTAGACAAGAAACCCTCACCATTAGAAATTCTACACTCCTCTACTCAACTTGAAGTTCCACATATTGGTCCTAACCTCTTGCACTTAGTAGGTGGGGTCATTCTAGGGGAACTCAAGATGAGTAACCCTTAGGACTGCTGGACCTTAAGGTTAACCCTGGGTGTTGGTCTAGGGCTTAAGGAACTCACTTCACTCACAATCACTCACTACCCTAAACCCAGAATTTCCTGACTTTGGTCCCTTGATACTCTTGGGAGACTCATGTAGGTGGTCTCCTAAACCCATTAGCCCTAGACTAAGGTTTGGCTAAGATCACTACATAGAGGACCCAAAATGGGATTTCCATTGGTCCATGGCTTATTGATGGTGGTTGGCACTCCAACTCTACCAAGATACCCAACTTAGCCTTTGCCCCTAAACTCCCCCAAATTACCCAGATACCTTTGGGACCCTAAATTTGGCTAAAATTCCCAAATATATTCAAAATACCCAAATTGGTTCAAAAATCATTTCAAACACCTTGAAAACACCCAAACTACTCAAAATCACCAAAATTGGCCAAATTACCAAAATGCCCCCTCCTTAGCCCAAAATTCTAAAAATTCCAAAAGAAATCTGAAAAATTCCCAAAACCTCCCAAATATTCGTAATTTCATTTTTCTCATCTATATATGACCAATATAGACCAAATCTAAGCCTAATTGATCCATGATTTGAACCCAATTTTGAGCTGAACTAAAAACCCAATTTTTTCCCTATGACTTGGTTCCACCAAATTGAACCCATGGCCTACTCCATTTGCCATAATTTGTGTTGAAAAATCTTCATAACATTCCTACACATCAAATTTGACCATCAATTGGCCTTGGTAAAGCCCCGATTTCATTTAATTTCAACTTAAGTCCAAAAATCCCCAATTTTTCCACAAATTAGTCATGTCCTCAAACTTCACCAAATTGAGGGCCTTAACCTAAAAATTTCCACTCTATGAATTCATAAAAAATATTCACAACATATCTCTTAATCATGTCGACCATTCAATTTGGACTTAGCCCAAGTCTAGCCCAACCTAGACCCATGTCTAGCCCAACATGCCTAAATTGACCAAATTTCAAAAATCCTTCAAATTGACTCACCAAATGAACTCAAAATCTCTTCAACCCTTCACCAAAAATCTTCATAGCAATCATATACACATTTTTGATCAATCATTTGGGTCAATTGACATGGCTGGCCTAGCCCAAACCCAAGTTTTAATCACTTGGACCCACATTGAACCCATGCACTAAAGGTGGCCTAACTATCCTAAAGTCATCAAATTAATGACTCCACAACCATGAATTGGACCCTAGTGACCAGCCTAAACCCCATGAAACCAGCTAAGCTAAGCCATGGACCTAAGGTCCACTAAATCAAGGGATTTAATGTCATATTTTCTTAAGCCTTGGATATTTTTGCCAAAACAAAGCCTAAGATCATTAAATTGTTGTGACATATTCCTCTGGCTCACCTGCCCTCCCTAGCCACCTCCCCTAACAGGTCGGCCGGCCTAGTGGCCGATAAATGGCCAAAATGAGAGCCATCCCCATGGGATTAAACCCAATTCAAATCTAGAAGCCACATCATCCAAATTGAAGCTTAAAGCCTCTCTGCCCTCCTCCTAAGCAGAACATTTCACCCCCCAATTGGCCATGACAGCAAGCCTAAGGCCATTTTTATAAAATTCTCCCCTCCATAGCCATGGAGAGAGAGCTAAAAATTCCTCTAAAAGGCTTCCCTAAATTGATCCCAAAGCCTCTTTAAGACCTCCTCAGTGCAACCCAACCACCACATTGCCCTGAATCCCCTTGCCGGAGCTCAAAACCTTGCTGGAGACAGGACAAAGTTCTCCATACCTCTAAACTCCAACAAACTCAAATTAAACTCACCCACACCTTCACAACATTGAAAGAGGCTAAAGCCCCATCAAATTCCCCTTCCATAGAGCCCCTAGTACAAACTTTCATCAACACCTGAAATCGACCTTGGTAGAATTTGGGTCTAAACATTTCACCATAGTAAGAGGCTTAATCCCTAGCTTCTTTGGTCCCCAACGAACGTGTCAAGGCTCTTTGATCTAAGCTTCCCTTCTCAAAGCCAAGGTATTGAACCTCTCTTCCTCCCAAGCCTATTTGGATTCTCCATTTGATTAGGATTAATTCAATAGCATTATTACCGTATGGATATGTTCGTCTCACTTAGACGAGTTGATAAGATTAAACTCGAGGTGATTTGGTTGAGTCTAGGCTGAGATCTTAGGGTTTTAATGTGGACGGTCACGGGATCACTCTTTCAGGGATGATGACGGGGAGCCGTCCGATCACGCGTGTATCAGATGGATGGAGGAGATCGAGCCGGACAACGCTTCCTTACATGAACCGCGGGTCGAGTCAGCGACTACGTGGATGGCGACATCCAACCAGAGCGTGCCACGCATGCTTTCGGAGCTGCCTAGGATACAGTCAGCGCCGCGCGTTTAAATAGAAAAATAGGGATTTTCTTATTTAAATAAATAATCCTAGCTTTAAAAAGTCATATATTGGTGTAGAAACTTCATAAAAATAAAATAAAAATACCTTCTTACTCAGCGAACAACGGAGAACAATGTGGAAATGATTTGGAGTCCATTTGATGCATATTTTATTTTTAATTAATTAAACACTGATTTGGATGTTTTGATTCTGCATGCATGTAGTAATATCACCATGGCTTGAAATTTTAGCATATTGTTGTCTCTGTCTTAGGGAACATCCTCTGATTTTTCCAAAGTTAGAGGAGGTCCCTAGACAGAGATCCATATTTTTCAAGTTTATGTCTATTATTTGCATAAATTAATCACGATAATTAGCATGTTGCTCAGGAAATTTTAAGAAAGCTTTGGAAGGTTCACTATGACCAGAGGACCCCTTGGAAATAATTTTGAGTTAAGTCATTAAGAATACACTTAATCTTCACCAAACCTAAAACACAAATAAAATTAATTTTGAAAAACACAAACAACAGAATGACTTAATTTTTTATCTCCACTATTGTTTAGGATCCAGAGAACTCACCATAAAAATTTCAAAGCATTTTGAGTTCATTTGGTAACTCAAGTTAATTTTTGAAGATAAATATCATTTTAGCACTTAAATGATTTTTTAAAAAAATTAAAATATAACTAAAAAATTTACAAAAACTTATTTTTTGAGTTTCTGTGATCAGGGGTATTTTCTAAAAATAAAATTGTATTTAAAATAAAAACTTGTTTTTTAGCCTATTTTTAAATATTTAAATAATTAAAAATCATAAAAATAATAAAATTCATGAAAATGTTCTAAATTGCTTCCTAAGTATTTAGGAACAATTAGGATATTTTTCTTGATTTTCTAAATAAAGATACTGAATTTTAAAGCTTAAAAATAGTTTTTAAAGGCTAAAATGGATTTTCACTAAAAATTATTCCAATAAATCAAATAAAACTCATAAAAATATAAAATTTTCTCTTCTGGGTTCTTTGACCTTAGGAAGATTTTTCAAAAATACAAAACTTAATTTGCCCATTTAAAATATTTTATATTTAATAAATACCCCAAAACTTAAAATAATTTTTAATTAAAAAAAAATCCAATAAAATTCAAAAAATCATGAAAATTGGTTCAAAGGCTTCTCTGGTCTAGGCCTACCTCTGGTAAAAATTTCAAGGGATTAGGATTTACCTTGGTCAAGTTTGGAATTTTCTTTGAAGAATCCTATTTTTGCCTGAAAATAGTTATATAAATTAAATTAAATTTTGAAAAATCACATTTTCTACTTTGATGTCTTAATTGACCCATGAATGAGATAGGATAAAAATTTCAAAGTCATTTGGATTAAATATGATAAATTATGAAGTGTTGGAGCCTTAAGGGCAATATGTAATTTTGGAAATTTA
>NW_018251457.1:0-2302 GCF_001263595.1 Phalaenopsis equestris | reverse complement strand
TATTCTTTACCCTCTTCCAAGTGCTATAAAGAACTTTGACTAATTAAGAGTTAGGTCCCTAATTCTATGGTTAGGTTGAGAGGATACCGGCTGCCACTCCAGAGCGCCCGCTACTTCCTCTGCTGAGGGCTAACAATCTCGCATTAGTTTTCAATCAATTGGACCAAATTAGAGATTTTAATATGTTACTTTAAATTCTCTAATTTTCAATCCAACAAAGTATATTTTCCTATTTATTTGCATTGAATTCCATGGATGACATGCTCTCCTATAAAATCAAATGTGATTCTTCTATATTGTAGAAATCGTAGCTCTTTTCAGAACATATGCTTTTCAATATGCAATATGTTTTAACATTTCAATTAGCGAGATCGAAAAGTAAATGAAGATCAGAGTTCAAATCATCACAAATTATTAACATTTAAAACCATAGAAAAAAATTAATTCTTCACAAAACCATCTAGCTCGGCAAATGTGTTAACTGATCAGTTGGGTCAATCAGCATACTAATCAAAAGTAATCTCTGACAGGTTGCTAACAAACTGTTGGAAGAGTAAAGCTTCGCTATTTTTTGTGTTGCCACAATTGGCTCGGAAGTGTGTTATATGTAGTCTAGGATTTTCAGTCCCATCAAATATCTTAAAGTTTGGGGCCACGAAACCGTTGGGGAAGGGTACGACATTGAATTCTTCCGGGTAATGTCCACCCTTCAAAATCAATGCACCACCCTTAGATTGGGTTAAGGACTCTCAAACTTGCTAACTTGCTTGACCATTTGCTTAAATTCCTTCTCTGACTTGACATTCGATGGAGAATCTTTCTTTGGTCGCTCATCCCTGTTTTCTGAGGCAACTTCTCTTCTTTCATCTATAATATGTATAATTTCTGGTTGGTTGACCTCTGGAGAAGCTAATTGTGGGGGTTGAGATTGTCCTTGAATTATGGCCTTAGCATTCATGACTGCGGCCATCTCTTCTATTTTTTCTCCAGTTGGCTGACTTGCTCATTACTTAGGAGGATAACCCTACGTAGCTCATCTACGGCGTTCCCTTCGATGAGAGGTTGAGCCTCACGAGTAGTTCTAACGACTCTGGTTTCAATGACATGGACATCCATGAAATCTTCTTCAAGGTAATCAACATAGTCAAAGTCTTCATTATCATTAACGAAGACTCCATGTTCTCGAGCCAACATGGAAATCTCGACTCAGAGTTTTTCAACTTTTTCTTCAATTATTAATTTCTGAATTGCTTTAAGTTTTAGAGAACCCTGCTGGACTGCCTCCTCTTGTTCTTCCATCTCACTGGCAATTGTTGCGACAATGTCAGATACTTTGGACCTTGGCTTCATTCCACGGTCTTGCCCTGCGGTCTTACTGGATTGTATCGGTACAGCGACCTTGGGTATCCACACCTTTTTCTTTGACGATGATATTTTAGGACAGAGTGTCCTAGCAGAAACATCGGTATGTCGAAGGGAAATATGCTCCCCATGGTGCAGACTGACTACAATACTGGGAAATTTCTTCATCTTTTCCTTCAAAATTTTAAGGATGTCTTTGAAGTGGGTGATCGGTAGGATTCTCAGACCCAGTATTGACTTAACCGATTGACGACCTGTGGTCCTGGTAGCGGTAGAATCTGTGGTGACAATAGCAGTGTCGACTCTGCTTCCTAAGCGGAACCAGACGGGAATACGAGCACGCAGATTTTCAATTGACTTTTGAGTTTGTTTGGCATATTTGACATCTAATTTCTTTCTTCATATGAGAGAAAATTGCATGTCCCACTCATTTAAGTAACTCATTAACTGCGCAGCCCTCTTTGACAGCTAGTCTTTGAAAAACTGAACTGACTCGGGTGACAGGAGTAGGTTTCTTTTCCTCCTTACCCTGTCCATGAAGTGTTGGTAATGCAGCGGTAATTTTCAAGATTCTCTCGTATCCATCAATATAAATTAAAGGATTGAATCTACTTCCCCGCAGAATTGGATATGTTTCCAGTAATCTTAATTCATCTTGGTGAGGATCTTCTTTAATGGGTATCTCCTCAGGAGCCTGGACTTTAGTGGTCCTCTGAACTCTCCTGTTGTGGTTTCTCCTTTGAGTTCGAGTTAGTGGTGCAGTTCTTAAAATTGATCCAATTTCGAATACTAATGGTGGGATAGCTAATCCCTCAGTCGGATCTTCAATAATCATTATTTCTTTCCCCTTAGCAGTAGCGTGAACAACAAACTTGGTAGTTGTCATGGTAATAACAATAGTGTTGGCCTTCTGTTGACCTCACTTTTGGTTGAGGTCTAG
>NW_018251456.1:1107-1756 GCF_001263595.1 Phalaenopsis equestris | reverse complement strand
TTTTTTTTTTAATTATTGAACTCTTATGACAAGTCTTGAATGGACTCTTATATAAGCACTTTCTTAGTCTCTTGTAATTGGACTTTAGCTTCATTTGCTTGAAAATTTAATTGCACTTTGGTCTTCATTTAGGTTCTTCCATGGTTGATTATATCTTATCACACCACTCAATTCTCTTCCATACAAAATATACTACTTATTTATACAAATAACCTTACATTATTCTACATCAAAAATTATTTAACTTCAATCATATGATTGTCTATTTGGATTGAGCCAAGCCCCAATTTTTTTCCTACATAAAATATTGCTCTCTTATCCTTTTCATGTGTGTATGTGATGGATACTTCTAGCATGCAACAACAAACAAAACATGAATAGTATATTAATCTAAAGCTGTGTATTGTATTTATAGAATATATTCAAATAAGAAGTCAATTTTCTCATTATATATTTTTATATTTTTATTTCAAGTACTTAAAAACTAGATTGAACAATCAGTTTGACTAGTCCTACCATGAACCATAACCAAATCATTTCAGTCCAACACTAGTCTCACTGTTGCAACATATAATTTATGCAATTGGACACCAATAATTGCTTTATTTTAACTTATTTTTTTTCCAATGCAACTTTCTCTTTATATATA
>NW_018251456.1:0-565 GCF_001263595.1 Phalaenopsis equestris | reverse complement strand
TTTTTTATCTTATTTTTTTCTCATGCGTTTCTCTCTCTATATATATATATATATATATATATATAACTGAATTATGTAAAGTTTTATAGATCATGATAAAAAAAGATGACTCATTTAAACATGGGTGTATTTTATGAAACATTTATCTTCATTCTTATTACATATTTATGTTCATTTAATAAATATTTTTATAAATCTAATATTATAATTTAACCCCAAATTAAATTCCAATTAAATCCTTGAATCTTTTTGTCTTGCTCACTGTTCATCATTCCGTGCAGTTCTGAGAAGCTTGACCATATTTAATGCAATTTAACAACTTTGGCTTTCCATGTTTAGTTTAAAATAAAGTGGCTTTTACATGCATGCCACCAAATTCCTTGGCATTTACAAGTTTGTAGAAAAAATATTACATGAGGACTCTAATTAAGAGTCTGTTTGGGGCAGCTTATAAGTACGGGCGGCGTTTTCAAAAAGTTGTCATACTGTTTGATTCGCGCTTCATCAGCTTATCTGAAACTACGTTTTAATTTTTACACTAAATGTAGGTCGCGGGTCGACCCCT
>NW_018251455.1:417-874 GCF_001263595.1 Phalaenopsis equestris | reverse complement strand
GCGGTCAAGTTTTTGGCGCCGTTGCCGGGGAGTGAAGGAGTGAATGAGTGAGTGAGTAACAGACAAATTAGGATTATTAGAAATTTTTTACTTGAATTGCAACTTATTTTCATATTTAGTTAATCATTTTACTGTGTACTGATTTCAAATTGTATGCGTAAATTTGGACCTGAAAACCTTATACTCTACGATTCAGAATTAGAACACACTGTTAGAAGGATTAGCAGATTGAGAAGAGAACCTAGAAATTCTGATACAATGAAAAACAACATGAACACTCAAGGAATAAAGAATGGACACCAACTTAGACCCCTACGAGATTTTGCAAATCCTACAACAGATGAAATTCACTTATCTATCCAAAATCCTGATGTAGCTGCTAATTCATTTGAGCTTAAACCTGCTATTATCCAAATGGTACAAAACAATCAATTCAGAGGTACACCAAATGAAGATC
>NW_018251455.1:0-325 GCF_001263595.1 Phalaenopsis equestris | reverse complement strand
TTTTTCCTTTTTCACTGAGGGATAAGGCTAAGATGTGGTTAAATTTGTTAGCACCAGGATCTATTAGAACTTAGGGAGAACTTTCACAGAAATTTCTATCCAAATATTTCCCTCCATCCAAAACTGCTAAACTTAGAAATGACATAACATCGTTCTGTCAAATTGTTGGAGAGTCAAAATACGAAGCTTGGAAGAGATTTAAAGATATCATTCGTTACGAGATTGGTTAATAATTTAAACTTTTTATAATGGATTAGTAGGATCACTTAGATCGATCATACATGTTGCGACTAGTGGTTCGTTAATGTCAAAACCTTTTAATGAG
>NW_018251454.1:128011-128894 GCF_001263595.1 Phalaenopsis equestris | reverse complement strand
ACATGTCAATACCCTATGGTGCCATTTTTACTGCTATTTATAAGCTTTAACCATGATACAACCCTTGGTTAATCACTTTGACCAAAGCTAAAGCCCAAAACCGTGAGCCCTCACATGGCCAACACCTAAATTCATGCCAAGAAGCCATCTCAGCCGAAATTGAGCTGAGAGCTCCTCTGCTTAACACCAAAGCAGTGGGGCTAACCCCTCAATTCGCCAGCCAAGGTTCCCCTTGGCCAATTTATATAAAATGCCCCCCATGGCCATGAATAGGAAATTAAGAAAAAATTTTCACCAAGGCCTCCCAAACTCCTCAGAGAGCTTCTCTAAGAGTTCCTTAGCACATTAGAATCCATTTCCCTCTCCTAATTTCATCACAAAAATCCAATTTTGAGTTTGAATTCCTGCCCAAAACCAGGACAAACTTCAATCCTAACCTACACAGCACCAAACTTCAAATAAATTGGCTCTACACCTTCACAACAGTGAAGGAAGCCAAACCCCCATCAATTCCCCCTCTAAAATAGCCTCTTCCAAGCTCTCAACCAACACCCAAAATTGACTGTGGTCAAAATAATACATAGGCCTTACACCAGAGCTAGAGGCTTCATCCTTATGCTCTTTGGGACCTAACGAAGGTGTGAAGAATCTCTGATTGAGGCTAAACATCTCGGAGCAAAGGTATAACCTCATTCACTCTCCGGAGCCTTTGTTTGGATGGCTCTCGGTTAAGGCCATCGGGGACGATGAACGGATGTTGTCCATTCTCGCGTGTATTAAATAGATGGAAGAGATCAAGCCGGATGATCCTCTGGAAAGATACAGCAGGACGTGTGGCAGCTGACTCAGAAGGCGGCGTTGAATAGGAGCACGCCGCCCCGCT
>NW_018251454.1:127142-127983 GCF_001263595.1 Phalaenopsis equestris | reverse complement strand
CCGATGATCCAATCAGCCCGCGGTTTGAATAAATAAATAGGTGTATTTAATAAATTCAGAAAATACCCCTAAACTTCAAAAATCCATATCTTTTCTTAGAAAATTCATAAAAATAAAATAAAAATACCCTCTTGCTCACATTAATTTGATGTATATTTAATTTTATAAAAATCAATTAGTGTTAGAGGTTTTTCAATTCTCCATTCATATTGGATTATCTCTTTGACCCCAAATTTTTATATGTTGTAGCCTCTGTCTAGGTGCACAATTTGAGCATTTTTTCAAAGACATAGGAGATCTCTAGACAGAGATCTTATTTTCTAAGTTTTTATGCATTTTCTATTCAAATAATTATAGAAAATTCTATGTAGCTTAGAAAATTCTACAAGAATTCATGTAAGTTTCTTATGGCCAGAGTAGTCTTAGGAAATAATTTCATAATTTTTAAGAATCAAAACATCACTATTTTGAGCAAACCTTAGTTTACTTAAAATATTTAATTTGAAGCATACAGATATTAAAATCACTTGTTTTTTGTTTGTTCTCCACTGTGGCTCATGAGTCAGAGAACTCACCATAAGAATTTCAAGTCATTTAGAGATCATTTAATATTTTTAATTGATTTTTAAAAGTGACCATCAAATTTGAAACTTAAATGATTTTTAAAAATCAAAATATAACTCTAAAAATTATGAAACTTAGTTTTTTGAGTTCTTTGATATAAAGGGGATTTATTAAAAATAAAAATCTATTTAAAATAAAAACTTGATTTTTAGGGCATTTTTAGTTATTTTAATAATTAAAAAATAATAAAAAAATCATAAAATATTAAACTCATGGA
>NW_018251454.1:126265-127043 GCF_001263595.1 Phalaenopsis equestris | reverse complement strand
TTAAACCTTAAAATGATTTTTAAGGCTTAAAAATAGAATTTTTACCAAAATAATTCTAAAAAATCAAAAAAAAAAAAAAATACAAAATAAATTTATTTGGATGATCATCTTTTGGAATTTTCTTTGAAGATGAATATTTTTGCATGAAAGTAATTATATGAATTAAATTAAATTATGAAAATTTACATTTTCTCCTCTGATGTCTTAATTGACATATCAGTAGGGTTACATAAAAAGCCCAAAATCATTTGACTTTAATTTGATAAATTATGAAAATTTGGACCCTTAGGGGCAAAAATGTAATTTTGGATATTTTAGCCTTAATGAACATTTAGGCTTAATCAAAATGAGAAATGGGTAATTTATAATCTTAATTAACTCATTTGATAACTTTGATCAAAAATGGATTTAATTGGTAGAAACCACTTCACTTACTTATTAGTAAGGTTACATAAAAATTTCAAAGTCATTTGACTTAAATTTGACAAATTATGAAAGTTTGGACCCTTAGAGGCAAAATTGTAATTTTGGATATTTTGGCCTTAATGAAGATTTAGGCTTAACCAAAATAGGAAATGGATAATTTCTGATATTAATTAACTCATTTGATGATTTGTAACCAAAATGGGCTTAATTGGTAGAAACCTACTTCACCTTGTCAAATTATAGGATAAAAAAATATAATTACCATAATTATCAAAATTTTGGAAACTTCATGACTTTTGAATTTGGGGGTATAATTTTGGAAATCAATGATTTCACACCCTTGTTTGATAAT
>NW_018251454.1:125557-125987 GCF_001263595.1 Phalaenopsis equestris | reverse complement strand
TTCTTAGGGATAATCAAGACATCAATATTCACTGAGCATCAGGATATTCAGGATGAATTATTAAGTAACGTAATAAAGTTTAAATGAACCCAAGGCTTTTTACCAGACATTAAGAAGGTTGCATGGACCTACTCCCTACTCTTAACCTGGTGAATATCTTAAGGATCTATCAAACTTAATATGTTTTATTTAATAATATTATCCTTAAAATTTAAGGACCCCCAATACACAACATAAAGTTAGGAAGGTTTCCAAAACTTTACTTTTCCAGCTCTATATACATAAATGCTCTGACATGCATTTTGAGTTGCAGGTGGTAGAACGAGAAGACTCGCCAGGTACACTTTTACAGTTTACAGCGTTTTACAGTCTTTCTCGTACTTTTCTACTGCATTTCTTTTATGCTTACTTACTGCATAAAAAAACACTT
>NW_018251454.1:120177-124725 GCF_001263595.1 Phalaenopsis equestris | reverse complement strand
CCCCTTCACACTTCTTAGTCTGATATCTTTGAAATGTCCTTACCATTTGAACTCCTTGAAGGTAATTTTTCTTGATTTTTATCAAGAGTATTCTTAGGTAACTTCAGTTATCTATGATGTAATTAACTATAAGGGCTTTCCCTTATAGGAAGCTTTTCCCGAACCCAACAACTATTTAATTCCTTATATTAAATAGGGAAACTTGTCGGCCAATACATTGGTTTCGCAGACCAAACAGATGTCATAACTTTTCTTAGTTTATTTGATCGAGCCTCACCCTCAACTCTTGTGTTCATCCTTCGGGATAGATACAGGATTTGAGGTAAAGCGCTCTTTCATCTAAACTATGAAATATATGGGGTCAATTTGACTTCATCTTTTTCAAAACTAAATTTTTAAAAAAAAAAAAACGTCCTTCCGAAGCGAGCAACGGGATTTCAATTCCGATGACCGACAGATTCTTACGGGCAAACCCCACACAAAAAATAGTGTCGACAATTTCATTCTAACGTGGCTAGCAAAAAACTTGGGGATTCTAGGCTCAGGACAAAATTGCTGGAGGTCAGAATTCATACTGAAGAGCTATTTATTTAGGAGCTTGAAAAAGGGAAAATAAATTTTTGGTTAGATAATTGGACATCAAATGGGGAGAAACTGTCTTCTTCAAGATCCAACCCCAATTTTCAAATAAAGGTAAGGAGTTCTAGTCTGACAATCAATGGAATTGCAGTATGCTGAATATCATTTTAAATGAAGAACATATGTATTGGGTAAAGAATAACCCTTTTAACCCTGAGCAAAAAGATAATATCATCACTAAACAAGCTCCTTCATAGAAGCTTTCTGCATACATTTTTCAAAAATTCTATTAATGGCAGCCTGTCTTGTCGGGGAAAACTATTTGGGGAAGGTGGTTAACACTTTCTATGTCATTTTTTTGCTGGAGGTTATGACAGTCTTTGCCAGCAACTGATGATATTTTAAAAATGAAAGGGCTAAGGGGGCCATCCTGCTACTATTTGTGTAAGGCTGAACAAGAAATTATGGACCCATTATTTTTCTCTTGAGAATTTCCTCAAAGAATTTGGTCTGAGTTACTGAATCAGCTCAATATCAATATTATTAAAGTTAGTTAGGACAAATTTTTGTGCTGTTGGAAGGACTGGCAGGAAATAAACCTGATAATCATTCCTTGTATTGTTGTCTGGTTCATCTGAATTTGTAGAAATTAAGCCAATTTTGAAAACACAAAACCCATGGGTAAATCTGTGGTGTTTAATTGCACTTCCTATATGCAGAAAATTGCTAAATACCAAAAGTTTCCTAATGTTTTCAAACATTGGGTGCCCGAAAAGAGTGACAAGCAGATTTGTAAGCTTTTTTTGGTCCTTTGGACCCCCCCTCCGGTTGGTTGGCTCAAGTTCAATACAGATGGGAGTTTTTCTAAGGATTCTTCTGGTGTTGGGGGAGTTTTCAAAAATTCCCAAGGGCATTGTATCCTATAATTTTTCACCCCACCTTGGGCTGATGATGCACTGGAAACTGAGATGATAGCCATTTATCGGGCCATAAACATTTCTCATCTATGTAACATCAAAAATCTGATTGTTGATTCTGACTCCAACACTTGTATCAGGATACTTTATAAATAAGAAGCTCCCCCTTGGCATATTCTCAGGTGGCTAAATAAGATTAAGGTTCTCCTTAAGAATGGTAGAATGAAATTTCAACATATTTTAGAGAAGGCAATAGTTCAACTCACTGTTTGGCTTCCATGGGGAGAAATACTACCCTCACTCTATGTAATGACGTTTATATATATATATATATATATCTATATATATATATACTTGTGAATCTACAGAGATATATATTGTGGAGGTATATAAATATAAATATATATCTCTTGTAGATTCACAAGTATATATATATATGTATATATATATATATATAGTTTCATAGAGATAGACTTTAATTACAGTCATCAGCAACTTATCAATATTAATCAGGTAGCTTTTGTTAAAGGGAGGAATATCACTGAAAACATTTTGCTGGCTCAGGACCTCTTGTTGGATTTGGGCTAAAAAAGTAGAGGCATCAATATCATCTTCAAATTGGACATCAAAAAGGCCTATGATACCATTAGCTAGGATTATATTTTGGATACTTTGACTATTAGGGGCTTCTCTGGGATTTCACCAACCTTATCAAAAGATCGCTTAATTGAAATAATCATTCTATTCTAATTAATGGGCAAAGCCATGGTTTCTTCACTGCTTCCAGGGGAATCAAACAAGGAGACCCCTTGTCTACCACAATCTTTATTTTGGAAATGGATTATCTTTAAAGGCTTCTTAATCAAATGTTTGGTTCTTCTCCTTATTTGAATTATTAACATAGATCTAATATAGGTGTAAGTCACCTATCTAATGCAGATGATGTTATTATTATCTCAAAGGCCATAAAGACTGCTGTGAAGACCCTGTATAAAGGACTCAAACACTTCCAACAGACTTCAAGTATGAGCCTAAACAAACAGAAATGTCAATTTTTTTTTCAGCTCACATACTCCTCCATAGATTAAGCATTGGATTGCCCGGTATACTGGTTATAGCCTGGCCACTTTGCCTATCTACTATCTTGGAGTTCCGTTAATTAAAGGCAGAACCAAGAAAATTTAATTTAATGGTGTTATTGACCAAATTAAAAATCAAAAAATCAGCTACAATGTTTGACAAATTCCTTCCTTTCTAATGGAGGAAGAATCACCCTCCTCAAAAGAATCTTAACAACCATTCCCTCTTACGACCTTCAAATTTTCACAATAAAGAAAGGGACTCAAGTTCTATTGGGTAGAATTTTTAAAAAATTCTTGTGGGTTGGACAGAAGCAACAATTCCATTGATTATCTTGACAAAAACTTTGTGAAACTCTTCATGTTGGTGGTTTCGGCTTCAAAGACTTCCAACATCTTAGCTTTATCAATCTTTGCAAACTTTGGATAAAGTTTAGAGCCCAATACAATCTTTGGGCACTCTTTATGAAAGGGAAATATTGCAGGTCATTTCATCTTAACCTGGCTAGAAAAAAACTTGGGGATTCGAGGCTCACGACCAAATTGCTGGAGGTCAAAACTCATGCTGAAGAGTTGTTTATTTGGGAGCTTGGAGAAGGAAAAATCAATTTTTGGTTAAATAATTGGACATGATGGAATGCGAAGAAACTGTCTTCTTCATACTCCAACCCTAATTTTCAGATAAAGGTGAAGGAGTTCTGGTTTGACAGTCAATGGAATTGCAATATGTTGAATACCATTATAAATGAAGAACAAATGTATTGGGTAAAGAATACCTCTTTGAACCCTGAGCAAAAGGATAAAAACAACAGTAAACAAGCTCCTTCACAGAAGCTTTCTGCATACATTTTTCAGAAATTCTACCAATGTCAACCTGTCTTGTGGGGGAAAACTATTTGGGGTAGGTGGTTAACACCTTTTATGTCTTTTTTCTGCTGGAGGTTATGACAGTCTTTGCTACCTATTGATGATATTTTAAAAATGAAAGGGCTAAGGGGGCCATCTTGTTGCTATCTGTGTAAGGCTGAAGAAGAAAGTTTGGACCATTTATTTTTCTGTTGTGAATTTTCTCAAAGAAGATGGTCTGAGTTACTGAATCAGCTCAATATTGATACTACGAAAGTTAGCTGGGATAAATTTTTGTGTTATTGGAAGGACTGGTAAGAAGTAAACCTGATAGTCATTCCTTGTATTGTTATCTGGTTCATCTGGATGTGTAGGAATCAAGCTAAGTTTAAAAACACTAAACCTATGTGTAAATCTTTCGTGTTTAATTGCACTTCCAATATGCAAAAAATTGCTAAATACCAAAATTTTCCCAATGTTTTAAAACATTGGGTGCCTAAAAAGAGTGACAAGCAGCTTTGTAATCCTACTTTGGTCCTTTGGACCCCCCTCCAGTTGGTTGGCTCAAGGTCAATACTGATGGGAGTTTTTCTAAGGAGTCTTCTGGTGTTAGAGGAGTTTTCAGAAACTCCCAAAGGCATTGTATCCTACACTTTTCCTCCCCACCTTGGGTTGATGATGCACTGGAAACTGAGATGATAGCCATTTAATGGGCCATAAACCTTGCTCATCTCTGTAACATAAAAAATCTGATTGTGGATTCTGACTCCAACACTTGTATCAGGATACTTCATAAAGAAGAAGCTCCCCCTTCGCATATTCTCAGGTAACAAAACAAGATTAAGGTTTTCTTGAACAATGGTAGAGTGAACTTTCAACATGTTCTTAGAGAGGGAAATATTTCGGGTCACTGTTTGGCTTCCATGGGGAGAAATACTGAACTGATCTCTGTAGGAAGGATTCCTCCAACACAGTTAGCTTTTCTTTTACAATGGGATAGTTTGCCCATTCCTTACCTTCATTCTATGTAATGAACTTTATATATATATATATACTTATGAATCTACAGATATATATATATATATATACCTGCACACCTTTGTCTTGTGTAAGATGTTATATATATA
>NW_018251454.1:114493-119977 GCF_001263595.1 Phalaenopsis equestris | reverse complement strand
TTTGTGTGTGTGTGTGTGTGTGTGTGTGCTGCCTCCAACAAAACGCTTGGTATAACGTCGTCAACCCGACGTACCATTATTTAATCCTGATGACTCAACAACAAAATATTTAAATTGTGGCATGTGTCCTTCATAATAATGATTAATCGATGCCAATTAACTTTAAATATCTTTTCAGTTTTAGGATCTTTTATAACTATATTCCATAATGATAGAGTTTAATCACATTGAATGATCCTAACCATCTAGTTTTCAGTTTTATTGGAAATAATTTCAGTCTTGTATTATATAATAGAACTTCTTGTCGAGGTTTAAATTTCTTTATTATAATCTTTCGATCATGCCATACTTTCATTTTCTTTTTATAGATTTTTGCATTACCATACGCTTAATTTCTAATCTCCTCAAGTTCAATGAGTTGCAATAATATTTTTTCACCAGTAACTTTTAGATTAAAATTAAATTACATAATTGCCCAAAATTCTTTATGTTCCAATTCTACTGATAAGTGGCATGTTTTTCCAAAAATAAGCCTATGTGGGGACATTCAAATAAGAGTCATATAAGCAGTTATGTATGCCAATAGTTCGATATCTAATCTAGTAGACCAATCCAATTTATAGGAATTTACAGCTTTTTCTAAAATTTGTTTTATTTCATGATTTGTTATCTCTGCTAGACCATTCATTTGGGGATGATAAGCAGTAGAGAATCTATGCATAATATCATTTTTTTTTTATCAATTTCTTGATTCTCTTATTCCTAAAATGGGATCCTCCATCTGTAATAATCATTCTCAGTATACCATATCTTGTAAAAATATTTTTATTTAAAAATTTTGAAACACTCTGAGCATTGCATTTAGGTACATCAATACCTTTAATCTATTTGATCATATAATCAACAAAAAGTAACATATATAAATTTCCAAATCAAGGTATAAATGGTCCCATAAAATCTAATCCCACACATCAAAAATTTCAACTTCTAATATGTAAATTAAAGGCATTTCATTTCTTCTAGAAATATTTCCTACTCGCTGACATCGATCACATGTTTTAATATATTCATTAACATCTTTAAAAAGACTAGGCCAATAAAATCCAGCTTGCAAAATTTTATGTGCAGTTCTATTTTTTCGAAAATGTCCTCCAAATTCAGAAACATGATACCTTTCAACTATTTGTTGAGTTTCTTCATAAGGCACACACCTTCTAATAATTAGGTCCTTACACTGTTTATATAAATATGGGTGATCCCAAGAATAGAATTTTGAATCATAAATAAATTTCTTTAATTGTTGATTCTTAACATATGTTGGTAGAATATCACTCACAGTATAATTTATTATATCAGCATACCACGGTAAATTCATTACATTAATATTATATAATTGTTCATCTGGTAAAGTTTCTAAATTTTCATTTGCAAAATTAGATAATATTTATTGTTTTAGTTTAGACAAATGATCAGCTGATTGATTATCATTTCCATTTCTAACACCTATCATAAAATAAAACTCTTGCAGTAGAACTATCCATCTAATTAATCTTGGCTTAGCATCCTTCTTTTGTATCAAATATTTGATAGCAGAATGATCTGTATGCACTATAAATTTGTTTCCAATTAAGTAAGGTCTAAACTTATCAAAGGCATAGACTATAGCTAATAACTCTCTTTTAATAGTAGTGTAATTAATTTGAGTATAATTTAGACTTTTACTAGCATAATATATTTCTTTAAAAACTTTACTGTGCCTTTGTCCTAAAACAACTCCAATATCTTAATCACTAGCATCACACATTATTTCAAAAGGTTTATCCCAATCAGGTTGAATGATTATAGGTGCAGTGATTAATTTTTCTTTCATTCAAATGCTTTTATGCATTCCTCATTATAATCAAATTTTGTATCTTTTTGTAAAAGTTGGCATAATGGCTTAGTTATTTTTGAAAAAAAATTTATATAACGCCTATAGAAACCAACATGTCTTAGGATTTTTTTATGTAACGCCTATAGAAACCAACATGTCTTAGTAAACTTCTTACCCCTCTAACCGTAGTAGGAGAGGATAATTTCTCAATAACTTAAATTTTTGCAGGATCTACTTCCATGTCATTTTCAGAAATTTTATGCTCAAATACAATTCCATCTGCAACCATAAATTCACATTTTTCCCAATTTAGTACTAGGTTGATTTTTTCACATAATTCCAAAACATTTTCTAATTTATTTCAACATATTTCAAAACAAGTCCTATATTTCAAATGAAGTCCCGAATTTAGAAAAATCATCCATAAATACTTCCATTCCATGTTCAATTAAGTTTCTAAAAATTAACATCATACATCTTTGAAATGTCGCAGGTGCATTACGTAGTCCAAAAGGCATTCTATGAAAAGCAAATGTTCCATAATGGCTTATAAAAGTTGTTTTCTCTTGATCCTCAGTAGCAATTGAAATTTGGTGATACCTGGTATATCCATCTAGAAAGCAGTAATACATTTTTTCATATTTTTTTTCAGCCAATCTATCCAACATTTTGTCTATAAAAGGGAAAAGGAAAGTGATCTTTCCTAGTGTCCGTGTTTAATTTTCTGTAGTCTATAAAAATTTGCCAACTAGTACCTTATCTTATTAGAATTAATTCATCTTTCTCATTTACTTCAACTGTCACTCCTCCATTCTTTGGAACATAGTGAATTGGACTTACCCAAGAAATATCTGAAATATGATATGTAATTCCAGTATCTAATCATTTTAAGATTTCTATTTTAACAAATTTTTTCATTGTTGGGTTTAATCTCCTATAAGGATTAGCTTTAGGTTCATACTATTCATCTAATAGAATTCTGTGCATATAAATTGAGAGACTAATTCCTTTAATATCTACTAAAGTCCATCCGAAAGCCTTTTAATATCTTTTCAACATTTCTATTAATTTTTGTTCTTTATTTTCAGTTAAATCAGAAGATATAATAACAAGAAATGTTGGCTCCTAAAAACACATATTTTAAATGGGTAGGTAATACTTTCAATTCAAGTTCAGGTGGTTTAATACTTGAAGAAATAAGATTTTTATTATCATTTTCCAGCAAGTCTAAAGTTTCAAATTTGTCCTGAACATAATCTAATTTCTCTTCTTTTATTTTATTCTCATTCTCACATTACGCTTTTTACCTTATTTTTTCTTCAAACACTTCCTTAAATTGCTCATTACTCAGATAATCAGTAACTTCCATGCTAGAACATTTATTATCTTTTTCCATTACAGTATATTCATAGCTCTTGCAATATTAAATATTACTTCTTGATCATTGACTCTCATTTCACAGATCTCCCTGTTGCAAGAAATGGTCTCCCCAAAATAATAGGAATCTCTTATCTTCCTCCATATCTAATACGGTAAAGTTTACAGGAAAAATAAATTTATCCACATTTACTAGTAAATCTTCTATAACTCTAGGATAAGTTTATGATCGATCAACTAACTGAAGAGTTACAATAGCAGGAGAAATCTCTCCCAAATCTAAACATTTAAAAATTGATAGAGGTATAAGATTGATACTCACTCCTAAATCACATAATGCTTTTCCAAAAATTTTCACTAATGGCACAAGGTATAGTAAAACTACTTAGATCTTTTAACATTCAGGAAGCTTTTTTTGAATAAGAACGCTACACTCTTCACTAAGTGCAACCATCTCATGTTCTAAAAACTTCTTTTTCTTGTTTAGTATATCCTTCATAAATTTCACATAACTTGAGATTTGTTTCAAAGCCTCAGTGAAAGGAATATTTATTGTTAACTTTTTAATGATTTCTAAAAATTTTGTAAATTTTTTATCTTTATTCTTCTGCTTCAATCATTGAGGAAACGGTGAAAGTGGTTTTTCTGAAGGAACATGTATTGGTTCATTTTCATTGTGCTCTCTTTCAATTTCTTCCTTCTCCTCCTCAAGTTCAATTTCTCTTTGGATTCTTGTTTCTACTTCTTTTCCACTTTATAATTGAATAGCTTTAATTTGCTCCTTATTTTGTTCTGTTGGATTAACTTCCACAGTACTCAGATGAATTCCTAAAGGTCTGTTATTAAGTGCAGTAGCAATCTGTCCTAATTGATTTTCAATATTTCTAATAGTATACCCTTGATTTTGTATTTTATTTCCCATGCTCAACATTACTTCTTCCATTGTCAACTTCTTTTCCTTAACTTGTAGGTTAGGGTTTGAGTTAAATCCAGGGTGATAATAAAGTCGATAGTTATGATTTCCTTTATTGTTTGAAGTCTTGAAGGATTCACTGAGTTGTTATAATTATTCCAACAAAAATTTGGGTGATTTTTCCATCCTGTGTTATAATAATTAGAATAGGGATTATTATTTTGATTATTTATAGCATTCAAAGTTTCATAAGATGATTGAGTATCAATTATCTGTCATAGTGAATTTTTTTCTAATACTGGTGGTATTTGAGAATAGTTCACTTCAATTTGATCAATCTTTTTGATATAGTAATAATTTGTGAAGGTAAAATAGACATTGCATCAGAATCATGAATACTAGCTACTCTCTTAGGATTTACCCATTAAGAGGGCCATTGAAAATCCATTAAGAGGTCCATTGAAAATTGTTAGTAGCCATTTCCTTTATTAAAGAGTACGCTTCATGAAAAGGTTTTGACATTAGTGATCCACCTGCAGCAACATCTATAATAGATCTCAGTGATCCTACTAATCCATTATAAAAAGTTTGAATTATTAACCAAACTGGTAAAGCATGATGTAGACATTTCCTACGGAGATCTTTAAATCCTTCCCAGGTTTCATTAGTTGATTCCCCTTCAAACTGACGAAAAGATGTAATATCATTTCTAAGTTGACCGATCTTTTTTTGTAAATTGACAATTACAAGAATTTGATGGCGCTACAAGAAGATTTAAATTCCAGCAACGGTATCAAAAACTTGACTGCAACTTTATATATATGTGTTTTATTTAATAAAAATGTATAGATATAATATTCAATAATTTTAGATTCAAATTTGTCAACGCAATTATACATATCGCTCAAGTAATATAGGGCTCTAATGGAGTCCTAGTTATCGATCCCATAGGGAGAAATAGAATACTATGTACTAAGGCTTAACAAAAAGTAATATTTCAACTACAACGATGGCGTTCAATTTGCTTATCTGTCACTAATAGGCAATTGAAATTAGTAGATAATTTGGATAACTAGTAAATAACTAATGATAGAAAGTAGGGTTTAGTTGTGATATTCAATGTATAAGAAAACATCATTCTCCTTGTCAAGAAATTATAGTGAATGGATAAAATCAATTAGTTCAATTTATATTGTGCCAAATAGAAGCATACCTATTCTTTACCCTTTGGTCCAGGCATAAAGAACATTGACTAATCCTATGCTTGGTTACTGATTCTACGGCTAGGCAGTGAGGATACCAGCTCTCACTTTGGAGCTCC
>NW_018251454.1:111512-113983 GCF_001263595.1 Phalaenopsis equestris | reverse complement strand
TCCCTCCACTCTTACAATTTCTCGAAGAATTCCTCACAGTTACACGCTCTAGCAAGCTCTCTACATGCTAATGGAACCTATCTAACCTCCAAGGCCAAAAGTCTCCCTATTTTCGGCCAAAATGTTCTCTTTAAAGATGTGGATGAGTTTTCCCAAGAGTTGCTTATGCACCCCTCCAAAATCCGACATTATCCATTGTACAAGTTCACATAACCATTGATCCCACCGTCGGCGGCCTCGATGGCGCCGTCGGCGCCGGCGGCGGCCTTTTGGAGATTTTGTCCTGTAGCCTCAAGAAAAGCTTGCCGTCGGCGGCGTCGATGGCGCCCTAATGAAATTCTCCACATTTTGGTCCTTTTTGCTCCAAATTCGCTCCTTTTTGCATTTTTTTGCTCCATTGACCTTAATTCATCATTCCTGCAACAAAACATCAAAAATACCTTTCTTTAAAGTATAATATCATTAAAAACAGTATAAAAGATGTACGAAAATCTCAACATATTTTTCTTTGGTCATAAGCTTAGCAGTTTTTTAGGGTGGAAAATATTTAACCAAAATATTTTGTTATAATTCTCCCCAAGTTCTGATAGATCCAAGTGCTAATGAGTTTAACCAAGCTTTAGCTTTATCCCTTAATGAAAAAGAAAAAAGTCTAAGCCTAACAACATCATTAGACACTCCATCATATTTAAAAGTAGCACATATTTCAAGAAAACTAGCAAGATGTAAGTTAGGATCTTCAGTAGATGTTCCTTAAAACTGATTATTTAGTACCATTTGGATATTAACATGTTTGAGCTCAAATGAATTAGCAACAACATCAAGATTTTGAATAGTCAAGTTAAGTTCATATGTTGATTTTCTAATATATTAAAAAGATAAATAGAGTTGTTGTAGAAGAAAAGCACTAAATATGAAAATATTTTTATTCTTATTATGAATCAATAATAAGTATAGGAATTATGTTGTGGAAGTATGAAAATTTTGTTCTGCCAAATAATAACAATTATATTCTTTACCCTTACTAGAGATGCTATAAATAACATTGACTAATTTAAAGTTTGAATAGTTCTGAAGACCGGCTAGGCAGGGAGGATACCAGCTCTCACTCTAGAGTTCCCTCAATTCTCTACACCTAGGGGCTAACATCTCGTATCAGAACCTAAAATAAGAAACTAAGTTGGGGGTTTTAACCTGTCACTTTAAAGTCCTCTAAGTCTACACCCTTCAATGATTATTTTCTTATTTATTTGTACTAAATCATATGAATTACATTCTTACTCATACAACCTAATTTGATCCTTTCTAATTGTTGATGGAGATAATAACACCCCGTTTCTTACATGTTCTCACAATAAATTTTAACATATGGATAGGCCAAATTAGGAAGTAAATAAAGTTCATGGATTTAAATCATCACAACTTCTTCCAACATTAAGGATCAATACTCTCCACAACTTCCATCCAAACTTTAATTACTTCCATCCAAAACTTAATTACTTATCATTTTAAGAAGAAAGATAAAGAAAACTACTCAGAATCCATGGAGAAAATGAAACCACACTTTAGTTTAAAAGGAGAAATCATTGTCAAACCAACAACAAGTCTCAATTAAAACCAAAAGTAGTCTCAAAACAGAAAAATAAAAACTTATCTGAAGCCCTCCACCAAACTCTTGAAGTTCCTTTGATTCTCTTCTCTTTACAATCGCTCAAAATAAAATAACAAAAAGGATAAAATAAAAGTAAAAGTGGTGCCTCAAAATATCTATGAACTAACTCCCCAAATGAGAACTTTCAAAACTTTACAGTACTTTTAGGACCTCGTCCAAAGTCCCAATTTTCTTTCTGTTATCATTTTCCAAAACGTGCATTGGTTTCTCATCAAAATATGTCTAGATTAGATGTATTTATCTAAGAGATGCATCCTTTCGTGATAATTTTCTTCCATGTTGGTTATAACTACCTATTAAGCCAGTGGGTGCCTTAAAAACCTCTTCAAAATTCGCAGAAACCAAAACTACTTACCCAATAACTTCCACTGGTGCTTAAGCGGGGGCCTGTGGCGCTAAGGTGCGGCCTTCTCTATTTAACCGACGCGTAAGCACCGTTTCTGGTGCTTAGGCGCCAAAACTCTTTTGCATATTTTTCACCATTTTTTCTCCAAATTTGATCATTTTTCACTCCTTTAAGCATTTTTCACCCATTTTACCTGTATCTGCAAGGAAAACACAAAAATACCTTCCATTAAAGCATAATATCTCAAAAAATAGGTATAAAAGTGTGTCTAAAAACACTATATATTTTAGGTGTATCAAAATCCCCCAAACTTAAAATGTTACTTGTCCTCAAGTGACACTTCAATCTTTAAAAAACAAATATGTATGATATGTATATGAGTTTCTTTAGGAGTTACTAAAATTTTGATTTAGAAATATAACAGTCTAATTTAGAAGAATGTATTTAGTAAAT
>NW_018251454.1:110650-111417 GCF_001263595.1 Phalaenopsis equestris | reverse complement strand
AAATTTAGAATTTAGTTCTTTTATTATCTCCACTTAAAAATTTTCATTAAAAATAATTTTACTTACTATATTATATCTATAAGCTTAAGAGTTTCTCAAGTCTTATACTTTAGAAAGATTAAATGTAGAACCACATTTTGATTAGACACTAATCCTCAAGCTTCTCCTTCCAAAATTTTTTCCACTTATTCTTTTTCTTTTTATTTTTCTTTTATTTCTTTTTTTCTTTTCTTTTTCTTTTCTTTCTTTTTTTCTTTTTCTTTTTCTTTTCTTTCTTTTCTTTCTTGTTTTCTCTTCTTTTTCAGGATAGACCTTTAATGATTTTGAATTTCACTTCTCTTTTTCCTAAAGCAAAGTCTTGATATAAGTCTTTTACTTATAAATATAATACTAGTTTTGAAAATTATTTTAATAAAAGAAATTTAAGTATTAAAAATAAAAGTTTAAATTATCTAAATTTTTAAAAATATAATTTTTCTTACTAAAGATAGTTACTTATATTAATCATTTTCTCATCTAAAAACTTTTTAACTTAAAGTTTCACTTCATTACTAAAAATTTTAACCAAATTTTCTTACTCATTTCTAAAATCAAAATTTACATTCCTAATATAACTTCATATGCATAATCAATTTTTTTCTTTTCAAATCAATTCTCTTGTAGCACATTTAAGAACAAATAAAATTCCAGTTTCGAAAATATTTACCCCTCCAAACTTAAATATTTAATAGATTAAACAGTTTAGCATCAGATATATATAAGCAGGA
>NW_018251454.1:104184-110401 GCF_001263595.1 Phalaenopsis equestris | reverse complement strand
AAGAAGTGGGTATAAACATAAAAGTAAACTAACACACTAACTTGATTTCACGTTCTCAGAATAAAAACAAACACACTAACATGATAAAAGAAAAATACAGGGTAGCAGATTTAGAAATTTAAATTTAAGAACTAAGTTAGCTAGATTTTCAACTTTACAGCAGATATAAATTTAAGTTAAGTTCTAAATTTACTAAATCACAAAACTCACAATAGTTACGACCCTAGAATTTTAAAACAAACTACTAACTAACACAAACATTACAATACAATTAAAAATAAAAATCTCACACGTCATAATATCTAAACAAGTAAAGATACATACATGTCTCAAGTCCAAAACATGAAAACACATCACATCACAATTCTCACTTAAACATAAAAGTATAAACCACATCACATAGTTCAAACCAACACACAAACACAAATGTAGCAAGCCCAGACCACATAGTTCATATCATATTACTATCATAAAATAAGTCTCTCAGCACTACTCTTCATCCTCTTAATCATCGCTATCTCAAACTTTAGTTGGCTCATAATTAGGATATCTAGGATACGGAGGAATATTTTTAATAGATTAAACAGTTTAGCATCAGATATACATAAGCAAGAATGAAAACTTAAAATAACATAATAACAGGAATTTTTAAACCCTAACGATACAAGTACAAAATTAAAAATAGGAGAAAAATTAATTTTTGATCAAATTTTCTATATTTTCATTTCAATTTAACATGTAGAGATTCAATAGAATTCTAAGAAGTGGGTGTGAACATAAAAGTAAACTAACACACTAACTTGATTTCACGTTCTTAGAATAAAAACAAACACACTAACATGATAAAAGAAAAATACAGGATAACAGTTTTAGAAATTTAAATTTAAGAACTAAGTTAGCTAGATTTTCAACTTTACAGCGGATATAAAATTAAGTTAAGTTCTAAATTTACTAAATCACTAAATCACAAAACTCACAAACCCTAGAATTTTAAAACAAACTACTAACTAACACAAACATTACAATACAATTAAAAATAAAAATCTCACACGTCATAATATCTAAACAAGTAAAGATACATACATGTCTCAAGTCCAAAACATGAAAACACATCACATCACAATTCTCACTTAAACATAAAAGTACAAACCACATCACATAGTTCAAACCAACACACAAACGCAAAGGTAGCAAGCCCATACCACATAGTTCATATCATATTACAATCATAAAATAAGTTTCTCAGCGCTACTCTTCATCCTCTTAATCATCACCATCCCAAACTATCCCAAAATTTTGCAAGCTCATAATCAGGGTATCTAGGATATGGAGGAAATTGCACTCCTTGGTTCCCCCTAATGAGGCTCTCCATAGATGAGTGAAATTTCTCTTCATAATCACTTTTTCTCCTACTATACCTATCAGTACGCTCTGTAAAATGCTTTAAATTTTGCACTCTATCAGCGGTAAAATTAATATTATCCATCATCCTCTGAAATAATTGATTTCGGGTCTCAGTAGACTCACTTAAAGATTTAGAAGCACGTGAGGTAGATAGTCTAGATGTAGAAGCAGCTGAGGTATAAGCAACAGACGTCTCCATTCCATAGCTCCGAGAAAATCCTTCTCTCCAGCCAAATATTGAATGCTTAAAATAAGTCTTAACATTCACCTTAGTGATGGGCTTTAGAGGTAATAACACTTCCTCGCAGCTATCATATTTAACTCCATCCTACTCACACAATGAAAAGATCAAGGAAGCAAATCCCAGACCTGCAGTTGTAACAACTGTAACTCACAAGTGTAACAGAACTGATGATAGTCTGATAGATCAAAGCTCCAATGTTGATGAGCTTTCCCTCTTGAAAACAATAGTTCAACATTGCTCTTTCTTTAGTCACTTCACAAAGGTGATTGGTCAGAAGCATACGAGCATAAATAAAATAGTACCATAAATAGTGCCAGGCCTTTAAAGGTGCACATAACTTTAAAGTTGGGAAGTTTACTCTGATCTCATTAGTGATCTTCCAAAGTCCTCTCCCAATAGTCAAGTAAGAGATAAGTAAGAGATAATCTTGTCTACTTGTCTAACTCCACTATAGTAGGACTATAATTTGCATAAAAAGATAATGTATCCAGTGGTAAATGGTAAAATAAGTTGATTACCTCTAGCAAAAAAGGTACCAACTTTCCTCGAACCATAACTCGATTGTCTTCAGCTTCAGGGAGATTTGCATAGAACTCCCTCACAATAGATATAACAACCACAACAAAAAAACAACATAATTGTTCCCACTGTTGGTGAACAATTAAATCTTTCATGTCTCCACCCAAATTTCTAAAACATTGCTCCGGAATCAGTTTGCGTGATTGCAACGCAATACTATACCAATCTTGAGCTTTTGATCTAACAAATTTACTCGAATCAAAAGGGGCTTTGCCTTTGCTCCTTTTCATTCTTGGTTTCATTCTATAAATTTGATAAATTCCAACAATAATTTTAAAAATCAAGTCTAAACCACTAAACTAAACTTTCAAAATCTTATACTACACTTCCTATGCAATTTTCTTAGATTTTTCCTCATTTTTCACCATGAATAGTGAATTTTTGAATTCTTCCAAATGTGCTCAAAATACATGGTGAAAATCTAAAATTGTTGCATAGAAGTAAAGCTCTTACCTTAAGAAATCTGAATCTAAACAATTTTTTCTTGATTCCACCAAGAAATCTCAACTTAATGGTGTGCCATAGCTCTCAAAATTTGCATTTTTAAGAGGTTGAAGGTGACGGGACGATAAAAATGGCAATTTTTGGCACAAAATATTACTTTTAACAGTTCACAAACCGGTTTCTGTGAACCGGCGCTTAAGCGCGGGTAAGTGGCGCTTAGGCGTCTGCCTCTCAGATTTGCTCGAGCTTGAGTGCGAGATGTGGCATAGGCGCCAGTGCATGATTTTTCAAAAATTTCAAATTGTTGTAAAATGCACTATTTTCCTAAGTAAACTACCCCTAAATGGTCCCATAGCACTTAAATGACTATTTTCAACATCTTGTAACTCTCCTTTATCTCAAAATTCTCTTTAATAACTATTTCAATTTGAGACTAGAACAACACAAAATTTCACACAAACAAACTTATATTAATACACAAATGAGTACAAATACATTTAAACACTTAGTTCTCATTCCAAATAGTCTTGGAAGAGAAAATTTCCTTAAATACAAACACTTAACAATTTTTCACAATTAAACACCTATGTAACACAAACACTAAATGTAAGTCTTAAACACTAAAACACTTAAGTACAACGTCTTTAAACATACAAAAACATAACTTTAAACATAGTACTTAATTCCATTTTTCATTAGAAGGAACAAATTTAGGTCTTTCATTAGTCTCTCCTGTGGCAACTGGAATATAAAGTTGATAAAACGGCCGATGGTGATGTGCTCTGATGTAATCTTCTTCAGTAAGAAACATCTCCTTATCTCCTTCCTCTATATAACTAGTATGGCTAAATTACGTTTTAATATTCCATCCAATATGATCAAGATGTGCATGAATCACCAATATCTTAGTCTCCAGTATAGACATGGTATTCTCAATTTTGTGGATCTTCTCTGATATCCCTTCAATACTAAGGGTTAAGAAACTGTTATACATCTCTTGTGCACTTTGACTAATGAATTTCTTCCTCATGGTCTCCTCCTTCTTCTTCAAATCCATCTCTCATGAAGACATCATTTTAAAATCTATCTCTCTCTTAGACTTTATGTCTAAAAAATAACCTGGGGTGAAATTCCTTCACCAAACCCTTCTATTTATAGGCCTAAATCCATCGAATAACTCCTAGACAAGTTTAGAAACTTCCTTGGCACGTTCTTGCAAACTTCTACGTAGTTTTATCTTCTAAAATATTAATTTTACACATGATTTTAAACTGCCGCGCATAAACGCTGGATTGGGAGCTTAAGCACTAGTGCACATTTTTGCACTCGTCAAATTAACATCAAAATTATCCTTTTAACATGTGTAGATCACTAAATAAAGTCTTAAAATCAATACTAAAACATAATAGTCTCAAAAATACTACCCTAAATTTTCTTAATCACACATAAAACAACAATCAAAATGAAAACACACCGATAACTATAGGTTGCCTCCCACAAAGCGCTTGGTTTTACATCGTCAGTCTGACGTAACCAGTGCTTACTTTAGTTGACCCAACATCATTCCATCATTAAACTTATGCCGATCCTTTATAAAATAAGGTTCAGTCTATGTCCATTAACATTAAATATTTTATCAGACTTTGGATCTTTAATATCCATAGCTACATAAGGATAAAATTTAATCACAATAAATGCGCCCATCTACTTGGACTTAAGTTTGTCTGGAAATAATCTTAACCTTGAATTATATAGCAAAAGTTATTTCCCTGACTAAAATTTTTTAGTAAGAATCCTTCGATCATGCCACATCTTCCTCTTTTCTTTATAAATTTTGGCACTTTAATAAGATTAATTTCTTATCTCTTCAAGCCCATTTAATTATAATAATCTTTTCTAACCAACATCTTTCAAATTATAATTGCACTCTTTAATTGCACAATATGCTTTATGCTCACGTTCAACTGCTCAGTGGAAAGTTTTCTCAACTGCCAAACCACTTGTTTGAGGATGATAAACAGTAGCAATTCTATGGTTTATATGATATTTATTTAATAACTTCTCCATTATGGCATTTCTGAAATGACTTCCCCCATCAGTTATGATCACTCTCGACATCCCAAATCTAAAAAATATATTCGTTCTTAAAAATTTTGCAACACTTTGAGCATCACATCGAGGCAAAGCAGCAGCTTTGATCCATTTGGATACATATTCCACTACTAATAGTATATATAAATTTCCGAAAGATGGTATAAATGGTCCCATGAAATCAAATCCCCAAACATCAAATAATTCAACTTCCAACATATAGCTGAGGGGCATCTGATTTCTTCTAGAAATATTGCCTACACATTAACATTTATCACAAGTTTTGATATAAGCATTAACATCTCTAAAAATTGTATGCCAATAGAATCCATATTGTAAAATTTTGTATGTTGTTTTATCAACACCAAAATATCCCCCAAAATTAGAATTATGATATTTTTGGATAGATTCATAAGTTTCTTCTAATGGCACACATCTTCAAATAATTATATCCTTTCCTTGTTTATATAAAAATGGATCATCCCAAAAATAAGTCCTAGCTTCAGAAATAAATTTCCTCTTCTGTTGGTATGTCATTCCATAGGGTATAATATCACTAACAAGAAAGTTCACAATGTCGGCATACCACGGAACACCCCACTCATTAATGTTGAACAATTTTTTATCTGAAAAATGTGCATTAATTTCTTTTTCAAAATAGAGTGATTTTTATAACTCAAGTCTGGACAAATGATCAGCAATTTGATTTTCAATCTCCTTCTGGTCTACTATTACAAAATCAAATTCTTACAAAAGAAGAGTCCATCTTATAAATCTAGGTTTAGTATCATTCTTTTTCATTAAATACTTAATAATAGAATGATCTGTATGCACTGCACAATGAGTTCCAATTAAATATGATCTAAATTTATCAAAACCATATACTATTGCTAATAACTCTGTGCAGTTGTTGTATAATTAATTTGGGTTTCATTATGAGTTTTACTAGTATTGTAAATAACTTTGAAAATTTTATCACATCTTTGTCCTAAAATAGTTCCAATAGCATAATCACTGGCATCACACATTAATTCAAAGGGTTTTTTCCAGTTTGGTGAAACTATAACTGGTGCAGTGATTTATTTTTCTTTTAATAGCTTCAAAGCTTTTACGTATTCCTCATCAAAATTTAAAATTGCATCTTTCTCCCGTAAATGGCATAAAGGCTTAGCAATCTTTAAAAAGTCTTTAATATATGGCCTATAGAATCCCTCATGTCCTAAAAATCTCCTAATTACCCTTACATTTTTTAGATAAGGTAAATTAGCGATCACTTGAATTTTAGCAGGATCTACTTCCATATCATTTTTTGATATTTGATGTCCTAATACAATTCCTCTTGCTACAGAAATTGGCATTTTTCCCAGTTAAGTACTAAATTTGTTTCTTCACAGCGCTTAAGAACTTTGGATAAATATTCTAAACATGAGTCAAATGAAGTTCCAAACACTGAAA
>NW_018251454.1:102915-104163 GCF_001263595.1 Phalaenopsis equestris | reverse complement strand
AATGTAGCAGGGGCATTACATAAACCAAAGGGCATTCTTCTAAAAGAAAAAGTATCATAAGGACTGGTAAACATTGTTTTCTCTTGATCCTAAAAAAGTATTTAAATTTGGTGATAACCAGTATATCCATCCAGACACAAAAGTAATTATGCCTAGCTAGTTTATCCAGCATTTGTTCTAGAAAGGGTAATGAAAAATGATCTGTCCCAGTGACAAGATTTAATTTTCTATAATCAATGCATATTTGCCACCCTGTACCTTGTCTAGTAGGTATTAACTCATTATGTTCATTTACAGTTATAGTTACTCCTCCTTTCTTAGGAACGCATTGAATTGGACTAACCCATGCACTATCTAAAATAGGGTAGATAATTCCAACCTAACAACTTTAAAATTTCTTTCTTTACAACTTCTTTCATAAAATGAATCAATCTCCTTTGCGGTTCAGTCCTGGGTTTGTAGTTCTCTTCCATATGAATTCTATGCATACAAATTGAAGGATTGATTCCTTTAATATCAGCATTTGTCCATCCAAAGGCTTTCTTAAAATTTGTTAAAATTTTCATCAACCTTTCTTCTTATTACATTGTTAATTTTTAGGAATTTATAACTGGTCAAGTAGAGTAATCTCCTAAAAAGGCAAATTTTAAATGACCGGGAAGTAACTTCAACTCTAGTTCTGGAGGTTTTTCAATAGATGGCCAAAATGATTTATCTTTGTCTATCGTGTCCAACACTTCAAAACATTCTCGAACATAGCTTAAATTTTCCTGAAAAAGATCTTCACATTGATTTAATTCCTCTTCTTGCTCATGTTCCAAATTCTTCTTCAGATTTCTCTTTATAATTAGTACTATAATGGCATTCACTTAGATATATTATAACATCCATCCTATAACATTCATTATCTTTACCTATTGCAGGGTATTTCATTGATTTTGAAATGTTAAAAGTAACAATTTGATCATTGACACACATTGTTAATTCCCCTTTCTGTACATCTATCATTGCTCTTCCTGTAGCTAGAAAAGGTCTCCTAAAAATGATAGGTATCTCCTTATATTCCTCCATATCTAACAAAATGAAATCAACAGGAAAGATAAATTGATCCACTTTCACTGGGACATCTTCTATAACTCCTTTAGGTTATGTTATCAAACACTCTGCTAACTGTAGAATTACAGTAGTAGGGGTTATTTCTCCTAATCTCAATCTTTTAAATATTGATAATGGCATAAGGTTAATGCT
>NW_018251454.1:33222-102838 GCF_001263595.1 Phalaenopsis equestris | reverse complement strand
TTGCAGGACGCTTCTTCTGAATTATTGTTCTGCACTCCTCTCTAGGTGCACCCGTCTCATTATCATCAAACTTCCTTTTCCTGTTGAGAATATCCTTCAAAAACCTTACATAGCTCAGGATTTGTTCTAAATCTTTAGTAAATGCAAAATTAATTGTTTGTTTTTTAAATATTTCCAGAAATTTTGAAAATTGCTTATCCAACTTCTGTTGACAAAATCTTTGAGGAAATTAAGGAGGTGGTTTTCTCAAATAAATTTTTAGTGGAGAAATAAGTCTTTCTGAATCTTTGGGAGCGTCCTCTTTTGATTCTTCAATTTCTTCTCTCTCTACTTCAATTTCTTTTTGAACCCAACCTTCCAACTCACTTCCGCTTCTAAGTTGAATGGCTTTTACTTGTTCTTTATTTTGGTCTTTTGGATTTGATTCAGTATTACTAGAAAGTGTTCCTTTGGATCTATTACTTAATGAATTTGCTGTTTGCCCAAATTAGTTCTCGATATTTCTAATTGCAACTCCTTGACTTTGTAATTGATTTCCCATTGGTAACACTACTTCTATAGACAACTTCTTTTCCTTAAACTCTGTATTATTATTGAAACTAGGAGGATAAGTAGATCTATAATTACTTTTCTCTTGGTTGTTCCAGTTTCCAAATGGATTTCCTTAATTGTTCCTCCATTGCTGATTATTACCACTCAAATTGTTATTCCAGTTAAAGTTGGGATTTCTTCTAACCTGGGTTATAATAATTTGAATATGGGTTATTATGCTTATTATTTATGGCATTCAAAGTTTATAATGATGCTTGAGAATCTACCATTTGGCCTAATGAATTCTCTTCAATCATGGAAATTGGTTGAAAAAGATTCATTCCAAATTGGTCTAACTTCCTTGAAATTACATCAACTAATTTAGCTAACATAGTAAATGCATCAGTTTCATGAATTTTGGCTACTTTATTTAGATTTACCCTCTCAGAAGGTCATTGAAAGTTTTTGGTAGCCATCTCTTCAATTAAAGCATAAGCGTCATGAAATAGTTTTCACATCAATGAACCACCAGTAGCGGCATCGATAATAGATCTAAGAGAACATCCAACTAATCCATTATAAAAAGTTTGAATTATTAACCAATCTGGTATAGTATGGTGTGGACACTTTCTTAAGAGTAATTTAAATCTCTCTCATGCTTCACAAATAGATTCCTCTTCAAACTGATTAAAAGATGTAATATAATTTCTAAGCTTTACAATTTTTAATGGTGGAAAATATTTAGCAAGGAATTTTTGTGCTAAATCACCCCAAGTTCTGATAGATCCAGGTGCTAATGAATTCAACCATATCTTAGCTTTATCCCTTGGTGAGAAAGAAAATAACCTAAGTCTTATGACATCATCTGATACATCATCATATTTAAATGTAGCACATAATTCTAGAAAAATGGCAAGATATAAATTTGGATCTTCATTTGGTGATCCCCCAAACTGTTTATTTGATATCATTTAAATATTAATAGGTTTAAGCTCAAATAAATTAGTCACTACAGTAGGTCTTGGAATGCTAGAATGAAGTTCATTTATAGTAGGTTTGGCATAATATCTTAAAGGTCTAAACTCTTGATGAATTTCAGAATTTTTTTTGAATTACAGAACTCTTGTTGAATTAATCACTCCAGTAGGTCTTGGTCTGCCATTTCTGTAATTTTTTTGGATTTTTCAAAATTTATATTTTTTTAGTTTTTTTATTTTGTGATTTTTCTAATAGTTCTTTCTAATTTAGAATCGTAGGGCACTAGTCCTTCAGAACCTGAATTACGCATATACTAACATATAATAAAATAAATTAAAACAAAATAAGATAAGATAACTAAAAGTTTAAATAAAACTTTCTAAAAATAGAAATTTGTTTTTAAAATCAATTTCTCCTCAGCAACGGTGCCAAAAACTTGATCCCTGGATACTGCTAATAAGCAAAGTACAATAATAATTCAGATTATATTTCACTTATAATTCTTTGGCAACAAAACCAAAATATTGATCCTGAAGAAAAATAAGAATTTAACTTTTAATTTATATATATTAGGATACTACAAAAGTATACGTACCACTATCAAGTAATGTAGGACTTTTGGATTAAGACTTGAATATCGAACCCACTGAGAGAATACGCAATTTGCACTATTGAATAACAAACTTTCTATTTAAAAAATAAAGATAATTATCTAAAGTAAAGATAATTTTTTTAGCAATGAAAATTTAAATATTTTTGGTATTTTCAATATTTTGATAGAATAATAAAAATTTAAAAATATAACTAGAGTTTTTGTAGAAGAAAAGCACTAAATATGAAAATAGCTTTCTTCTTATTATGAATCAGTAATAAATATAGAAATTCTGTTGTGGAAGTATGCAAAATGCGTTGTGCCAAATAAGAGCAATAATATTCTTTACCCTTACTAGAGATGCTCTAAAGAATATTGGCTAATTTAAAGTTTGAATAGTTCTGAAGATCGGCTAGGCAGGGAAGATACTAGCTCTCACTCTAGAGTTCCCTTGATTCTCTCCACCTGGGGGCTAACAGTCTCATATCAGAACCTAAAACAATAAACCAAGTTGGGGGCTTTAACATGTCACTTTAAATTCCTCTAACTCTACACCCTTCAATAAATATTTTCCTATTTATTTGCACTCAATCATATGAACTACATTCTCATTCATACAACCTCATGTGATTCTTTCAAATTGTTGATTGAGACAATACCAGCCTGATTTTTACAAGTTCTCACAACAAATTTTAACATCTAGATAGGCCAAATCAAGAGTAAATGAAGTACATGGATTTAAATCATCACAACTTCTTCCAACAATAAAAATCAATACTCTCCACAGTTTCCATCCAACACTTTTAATTACTTATCATTTTAAGGAGAACGATAAGGAAAAACTACTCAGAATCCATGGAGAAAAAAAAAACCACATTTTAGTTTAAAAGAAAAAATCATTGTCAAACCAACAATAAGACTCAATTAAAACCAAAAGTAGTGTGTAAAAGTGGTGCCTGAAAATCTCTCTAAACTAACTCCCCAAATGAGAATTTTCAAGACTTTCCAATTCTTTCAGGACCTCTTTCAAAGTCCCAATCTTCTTTCTTTTATAATTTTTCAAAAGGTGCCTTTGTTTCTCTTCAAAATATATCTAGATTCGATGTATTTCTCCAAGAGATGCATCCTTTCATGATAATTTTCATCCATCATGGTTATAACCACCTATTAAGCCAATGAGTGCCTAAGAAAACCTCTTCAAAATTTGCAGAAACCGAATTAACTCGCCCAATAACTGCCACGACGCTTAAGCGCGGGGCCTCTGGCACTTAGGCACAACCTTCTCTGTTTAACTAGTGCTTAAATGCCAAATCTGGTGCTTAGGCACCAAAACTTTTTTGAACATTTTTCACCTTTTTTCTCCAAATTTGATCCTTTTTCACTCCTTTAAGCATTTTTCACCCTTTTTACCTGTATCTGCAGGAAAAACACAAAAATACCTTCTATTAAAGTGCAATATCTCAAAAAAGGTATAAAGTGTGTCTAAAAACACTATATATTTTAGGCGTATCCAACACTAGGATCCATTTGGTGGATGTGGTGTCATTAATTTGGTCACTTAGGCATGGCTTAGTCAATTTTGGTGCATGGGTTCAATTTGGGTTAAATTAGCTTGAAGTTGGGTTTGGGTTAGCTAAACATTAAATTGGACTCTCTTTATTGAGCAAATTGATGTGGATGATTGTCACAAAGAGCTTAGAAAATATTTGGAGTGATTTTGACTTGATTTGGTGGGTCAATTTGAAGAAATTTGAACAATTGATTAATTTGGTGATGTTGGGTTAAACTTGTTCTTAGGTTATACTAAAGATTGGGCTAACCGTGGGCTAAGTCCAAATTGATTGTTTAAAATGGTCTAGAGGGATGTGATGAAGTGTTTTCAACATTAATTGGGTGCAAATTTTAGGGTTAGGGCACCCAATTTTATGGAATTTGGGCACATAGCTAAATTTGGAGAAATTTAGGGATTTTAGATTTGGGTTGAAATTGAGTAAAATTGAAGCTTGACCAAGGTCAATTGATGGTTCAATCTAGCTTGTGGAGTTTTTTTAAAGAGTTTATGAGGCATAATTGGGGAAATTGGAAGGATTTGGGGGTTTATATCGGAAGGATTTGGGGGTTTAAATAAGTGGGATATTAGTTTTAGGCTAAATTGGGGCTTTTTGATTTGGGTTAAAACTACACTCAAATGTGGGTCAATTGAACTTGGATTTAGTTTAAAGTGAGTTTGATCATGATGACTTTGAATTTAAAATTGAAATTGTAGAGTATTGGGATCAAATTGGTGGATATTTGTGGTGAATTGGGGTAATTGGGCCTTTAAAGGTAATTTGGGGCTTCTGGTCCAAGTTGGTCAAACTGGTTAAATTGGGTTCAATTGAAGTGTCCAAATTAGTTTTGGGGACATTTGGGATGATTTTGAGGGTTTTGGGTAAGTTTGGGCTATGAAGGGTATTTTTGTAATTTTCGCAATTTTGAATGTATTTTGCCAATTTTGGTAATTTTTGGAATTTTTGGGCAATTTAGATAGTTTCAAATGGTTGGAGATGATTTTTGGACAAATTTAAGTAGTTCGGGTAGTTTTGGACAAATTTAAGGTTCAGGGGTGTTTTAGGTAGCATGGGTTAATTTGGGGGCAAAAGGCTAAGTTTGGTATTTTGGTGAAAGTGAGGTGCTAACCACCCTATTTGAGCTATGGACCAATGGAACCATTATTCGAGTACTCCATGTAATGGTCTTAGCTAAACCCTAGCCTAGGGCTAGTGGGTCTAAGGGACCATCTATAAGAGTTTCCCAAAAGATCAAGGGATTAAAGTCAACAAGTTTGGGTTTAGGGTTGTGAGTGGGATGTGAGTGAAAGTAAGTGTAAATAAGTGAAATAGCTCTAGACCAATGCCGATGATCAACCCTAAGGCAAAGAAATCTTATGGTGATTCCCCTTGAGAACCCCCATATTGACCCCACCTACTAAGTGCTAGAGGTGAGGACCAATATGTAGAACTTCAAATTGAGCAAAGAAGAGTTTAGAATGTCTAATGGTGACCCTTTTCTATTCATCTAAGAATAGTCAACAAGAAAGTCCTATGGCTAGACCCTAGGCTACTAAGGAGGACACCAGACCTCAACCAAAAGTGAGGTCAACACATATATTCCACTAACTATAGAGCCAAGTCAGACATGGTATCCTACAGATGTGGAAATGAGGGAGCCGCCACGATGATCTCAAAGGATCCCCACCTCAGGATTGGAAAGGATGAATAGAATTAAGAAGCAAGAATTTGAATTCTACTTGGAAATCCTAAGAAAATTTGTCAATATTCTGGAGGGATTGGAGCTATATATAGGAGTTTTCTCTAAAAACAATGAAAGAAGAATTATTTACAACATATTCAACCTGAGAGATAGAGGTCAAGCTAGTCTACTAACTAAGAGAAATTACTTAGAACCACAAAAGTGGATGCGGGGAAAAGGCAGGATAACCATCCAATGTGGCTGTTGCTACAATTTCACTGAAAATAGGCAAGGGAACCCCTAGGTATCTTAGGATGCGATGAGGTGGATTTTATGCCTTCTGAAATAAAAAGGATGATCAAGAGGATGGTGAGATGAAGTATACTACTAGTGGACTGCATTCCAAATGCTTGTATAATCAACATCTATGATGAAGGAGATTGTATTCCTCCACACATAGATCACCATGATTTTTTAAGGCCTTTCTATTCAACAAAAAGATCGATGTTGTTGGCTCTGGGGAGTTCAGAGGATCCGTTGAAATTCCGCTACCAACGGGTTTGATACTAATTTTGAAGGGAAATGGTGCAAACTTAGTGAAGCACTACATTTCGGGGGTATGACACCTCAGACTGTTTGTGACATTCAAAAGAATGAACGATAGTAAATTACCATGTGGATTCCGATCGGATCCAGAGTTGGAGGAGCTATGCCTGTACGAACTATGAGATGGTTGTACCTCTAAGTACACGTAAAAGGAATTCTTGTCCTGGAGCTTGGCTCAGTAGGTCATTTAAACAAAGGCTCACCCCACAGGGGGCAGACAGATAATCAGTAGACACTTTTGTACAACATCATGATGTAGCAGAGATGATATGAAATGTATTAGATGTGCTCGATATATAATATGTATTCAGCATGTGATGTCTGAGGATGTATTGAGCATGTCATTTCTTTTGATGCATCGGTCTATATTCAGTCTGTATCACCTTTTTGAAGCAAATTTTTGAAATTTCTTGTAGATTTCAGCATGTTTGTGAAATTGACTTTTTTGGCGATTGATAAAGAGCTGTGGAACCATATATTGGTTTTGAATTATAATGAACAAAGAACAATACAACAAAAGTCTAATTTTTAAAATTTCAACATTTTTTCAAAAAATCAAACAATGAAAATTAAAATTTTGAAAATGTACTTTGATAATTAAATGTGAAAAAAATGTCAAGAAAAGAAAATGATAAGTTTAGTTGAGTTTGCTTCTCTCGAGTTTGATGTTTCTTACTCTTTGCTTGCAAAGCACGACTATCTTGTTATGCACTAATTTCCTCACATCCTTGTAGAGTTTCACACTCTGCATAAAGTCTCACAGATTTTTCCTCATCAATGTAAATCTTCACTTGTCACATATCTATGAGCATAACACCACAAATTCTCTACACTCCTTGCAAATTGTTCCCGAGGCAAATACTGAGATTCTTTTTTTCAGCTACACCCCTTGGGTTGGATGTGAGTCCCAGCGCTTTCCTCCACATTGTAGCAGATATTTTCCTCGTTGCCACTTGGGTTGGATATGAGTCCCAGAGCTTTCCTTCCCAGCATGGCCAATATAATTTCCTGCAACCTCTTTGTTTGGATGTGAGTCATCGAGCTTTCTTTCCCAAAGTAGTGATATGTTTCTGATCAAATCTTGACTTGAATGTGGGTCATCGGGATTTCCTTCTCAATATAGTCTTTTCACTACCTCTCGGGTTGGATGTGAGTCATCGAGCTTTCCTTCCCAACTACGTGTTATGTTTCCAATCAGCTCTTAAGTTGGATGTGAGTCATCGAGCTTTCCTTTTCAATCTAGCCTTTCCGCTACCTCTTGGGTTGGATGTGAGTCATCGAGCTCTCCTTCCAAACATAGTGATATGTTTCTGATCAGCTCTTGAGTTGCATGTGAGTTATCAGGCTTTCCTTCTCAATCTGGTCTTTTCGCTACCTCTTAGGTTGGATGTGAGTCATCGAGGTTGCGTTCCCGATGTAGTGATATTTTTCCAATCGGAACTTGAGTTGGATGTGATTCATTGAGCTTTCCATCTCAATCTAGTCTTTCTGCCACCTCTTAGGTTAGACGTGAGTCATCGAGCTTTCCTTCCTAATGTGACACAATCCTTTGAGATAGGTATGAGGCTACCTTAATTGGAGTAAGGCATCATATTCTCATCTTTCGAGATTGGTATGACCACCTTAAGTGAAGTAAGACATTTGATTCTCTACCCAAATCATTGGAGATCGATATGAAACCACCTTTAATGGAGTAAGACATCATATTCTTATCCTTCAAGATCGGTATGAGACCACCTTAAGTGGATTAAGGCATCTGATTCTCTACCCAAATCTTAGGAGATAGGTATGGGTCCACCTTAAATGGAGTAAGACATCCTATGCTCATCTTTCAAAATTGGTATGAGACCATTTTAAGTGGAGTAAGGCATCCACTTATCTACCCTAATCCTTCAACATAGGTTACAGACCACCTTAAATGGAGTAAAGCATCCTATTATCATCTTTCGTGATCGGTATGAGACCACCTTAAATGGAGTAGGGCATCTGATTCTCTACCTAAATCTTTGAGATAGGTTTAATAAATCCCTAAATCAGTAAGACATCCTATTCTCATCTTCAAGATCGGAATGAGACCACCTTAAATGGAGTAAGGCATCCAATTTTATACCTAAATATTTGAGATAAGTTTTAGACCACCTTAAGTGGAGTAAGGCATCCTATTCTCATTCTTTGAGATCTGTTTAAGGCCACCTTAAATGGGGTAAGGCATATAATTCTCTACCCAAATCTTTGAGATAGTTATAAGATCACCTTAAATGGAGTAAGGCATCCTATTCTCATCTTTTGAGATTGGTGCGAGACCACCTTAAGTGGAGTAAGGCATTTGATTCTCTTTTTGGGGTTGATACTTAGATTTCAATTCCCATCTCGGGGTCAGTACCTAAATTTTGATTCTCTCCTTTCAAGGTTGGTATCTAAATTTTGATCCTCTTTTTGGGTTCAATAACTAAATTTTGATTCCCATCCTCTAAAACTATTTCAATCAAAATCAAAGTTTTCTAACAATCAAATTGAATTTGAATTTTAATTGTGACCGTCGTGGTCATTTTCGGAATTCTTTTCCTTCTAATCCTCAGCAAGTATTCCAAATTCTAAATTTGGATCAAGTATTCACTTGTCAATTCCCTAGTTAAAACAACTATCACTTAATTGTACACTTTTTTCTATGTTTGTTTGCTTAGAAGTTTGTGTTGGTTTGTTGATTTCTTCAGCCAATGCTAATACTTGTGGTGTGCTTGCCTGACACACCCCACCTTTTGGGTGTCCATTTGTTGACCTCACATATAGTTAAGGTCTAGTTCAGCCTCTTTAGTAGACTAGGGTCTAGCCATAGAACTTTCCTGTTGGCTATTCTTAGAGGACTTGAAAGGAACCCTCACCATTAAAAATTCCAAACTCTTCTTGTCTCAACTTTGAGTTCCACATATCGGTCCTAACCTCTAGCATTTATTAGGTGGGATCAAAATTCGGGAGCTCAAGATGTGTTCCCATAGGACTATTTGGCCTTAGGTTTAACCCTCTCGTGGTGTGGTCTTTGTTGCTCTCACTCACACACTTGCACATTACATTTCCACTCACAACCTTAAGCTAAAATATACCTAATTTTGATCCCTTAACCCTTTGGGAGACTCATGTAGATGGTCCCCTAGGCCCACTAGCCTTAGGCAAGGGTATAACTAAGACCAGTGCTTGAAGGACCCAAAGTAGAGGATTTCATTGGTCAATGACTCAAGTAGGGTGATTGACACCCCATTCTACCAAAATCTCCAACTTAGCCTTTGCCCCAAATCTATCTAATTTAACAAAATGCCCTTAAAACTACATATATGGCCAAAAATACACAAAATACCCAAATTTTTCCAAAATTCATGTCAAACCATTTCAAACTAAGCAAATTATCCAAAAAATTCTCAAAATTACTAAAATACCCCCTCATTTGGTCAAAATTACCAAAATACCATTGGTGACCCAAATTGTCTCAAAACCTTCAAAATCCCTTCAAGTATCCCCAAAATCAATTTGAACCACTCCATTGAGCCAAATTTGACTAATTTGACCTATTTTGACCAAAAACCCCAAATTGCCTATAAAAAGCCTAATTACCCCAATTTACCCCCAACGTCCACCAATTTAATCCCAATTTCCCCCAATTTAAATTCTAAACTAAAATTCATCATGTACAAGCTTGATTTAAAACAAATATATATCCAATTGACCCACACTGGAATCTAATTGAACTCAAATCAAAAAGCCCCAAATTGACCCAAAATTAAAATCCTACTCAATTGAACCCCCAAATCTATCTAATTGCCCCAATTTTGCATGATAAACTCTTCAAAACATTTCTCCACATCAAATTGAACCTTCAATTGGCCTTGGTCAAGCCTTAATTTAACTCAAGTCCAACTTGCACAAAAACGCCCAAGTTTTGTCCCAAATTGGTTGTATCCCCAAATTCAACTCAATTGAACCCAATAACCCCAAAATTTCCACTCAATTTCTATCCAAAACATTTCATGACAATCCTTAGGACAAATTTGAACTATCAATTGGGCCTTAGCCAAGCTCTAAGCCAACTCAAACCCAAGTCTAACCCAACACCCCCAAATTTTACCAAATGACCAAAATCCTTCAAATTTAACATCCAAATCAATTTAAAATCACACCAAAACATTTATAAACCCTTTATGACAATCATACACCATGTTGCTCAATAAATTGAGTCCTATATGATGGGTAGCCCAACCTAAACCCAACTTCAAGCCAATTTGAACCAAATTGAACCCATGCACCAAAATTGACCAAGCAATGCCAAATTGATCAAGCCAAGGCCTCTACAACCACCTTTTGGACCTTAGTGACTAGGCTAGACCAACCTAGCCCACCCTATGATGCATGGACCAGTGGTCCCTTGATTTAAGGGATCGTATCCTTTTTTTAGCCTAAGCAAAAATATCCCTACCATCATGTCATACCATTAGGAGTTAATTATAATTAAACCTCCCACTGACTCACTTGGCTGCCTGAAAACTTCCCCTCTCTGGCCAACCACCCCAGTCACCAAAAAACCCTAACACCAAGAGCCCCATGCCTCCAACCAAACCCAAATTCACCCATCTTAGCTGGCCAACTCTAATTGGCTTTGGCACTTTTAAACCCTCCACCCAAGCATTGTTTTGTACCTACTAGTTGACGTTTGTTGCCACCACACACCCTTCTAGTTAAATCCCCTCATCCATGGATAAAAGGAGAGCAACCCAATTTCCCTGGGGAGACTCTGCACAATTATTTCCAGACACTCTCCATGAATTTCTAAGCTCAAGCCCACCATTTTCCTCCTTTGGATTCCTTTGTGAGAGCTCCATTTTGAGTTAAAAATTTAGGGAACACTAGAACAGATTTCCCCAGAGCTCCACACTCCATTAAACTTCAATTAAATGTGCACACACCATCCCTTGAGTGAGAGGAGTTGATCCCCCATAAAATCCCAATCTTAGAGAGCCTCTATCTAGGGTTTGATCAACACCTGAAATCCACTTTGATTGAAATCATACCTAGATAAATCACCACAATGCAGGACTTCATGTGTAAGTCTGAGACTTCATCCGGAGGTTTGTTGACTCATTCGAAGCTACTACAACCATCTGATTGAGGCCTCACCTCTTATCCAAATTATTTGAGAGCCTTAAACCTAAATCGAGCTTCAGTTGATTCTTTATATGTATTTATTGTATTTCATACCATGTATACTATATGGATGTGTTCGTCTTAAGTAGATGAAGGTGTAGGAACAAAATCAAAGTGATTTGGTTGAGTCAAGCTTGAGATCTTAAGGTATTAGTGTGGATGGCTTATGGACTAGATCATTTGGGGATGATGAACAAATGTCATCCAATCGTGTGTTTATTCAATGAACGATCATGATGGAATTGGATGAGTGGATGGAACAAGAAGGCGGCTGACGAGGCGGCTATGTGGTTGGCAGCATTGAAAAGCAGAGCACCGTGTGGAAACTTCAGAGCTACCTATGATTGCATGGTGATGCGTGGTTAAATAGCAAAATCTGGATTTTCTTTATTTAAATAAATACCATAACTTTGAAAATTAATAATTTTTTATAGAAAAATCATAAAAATAAATTAAAAATACTGTCTTACTCAGTGAATAGAGGAGAATAATGTGGACTACAAATAAAAATTATTTGCTTACACTTTGATTTTTAATTAACTAAGTAGCCTCTTTTAATTCTTTATGACTAACCATTGCTCATCATAGCTTGAAATTTTGAGGGTTTTTTCCTCAAGTCGTAAGCTATGTTCTTTGATTTTTCCAAGGTCCGGGAACATCTCTGTGTTTCTAACCCTAACTTTCAAGCGAAGATGGCTATTTTGGTTTAAATTAATTATATAAATTAAAATATCACTTGAAAATTTATGGAATAAATTTTAATAAGTTTCTTGTAGGTCAGAGAAGCTTAAGAAAAATGTCATGATGGCTTGAATAATTTTGTAATTTTCTGTATTTAATTAAGTTTTTATATGTTATACTAATTTATGTAAATCAAATATTAATAAAAAATTGACAGAATCAATTCGACAATGTGAATAAAAGTCATGTTAAGACACTGTTAAAATTTGCAAATTATATGATTAAGTTTAACCACTAAAGTTGATTTTTTAAGAGACATTGTATTTTTGTATAAAAATAATTATATTAAATTAAACACATTTAGAAATATTATGAAAAGTTGTTTTCTTAGTTCCTTGTGATCAAGAGCACTTAGGAGAAATAAAAATTGTTTTTGGGAAAATACTTAATTTTTTAACTACTCTCATTAATATATTTCTCCTAAATTTTCTAAGTTAAAAAAAAGAATTTCAAAGGCGTAAAAATGAATTTTCCTTAATTTTTCCCATTAAAACAATTGTAACAAATAAATTAAAAATCATAAAATTATAAAATTTATTTCTCTGAGTTCTCTGAATTCAGAGGGGTTTAATAAAAATTTTAAAATTATTTTTTTGTAATTAAATCATATTTTTTGATTTGTTAAAACATTCTTTTGAGGTTAATAAAGAAATAAAATTAAATTAAAACTTAGTTTAGAAAATTATGGAATTTTGCCTAAATGTTTTCTCTGACCTAGGGAAACCTATAATAGCTTTTCAATTAAAAAAATCTTTACTTTGATTGATTAAATAAATCAATATTGAAAATCCTATTTTTCTAGGTTTAAATAATTATTTAATTTAAAATCTAAAAATCACATGTTTCTCCTCTGATGTTTTAACTACTCTATGGATAGGGCAATCAAAACTTGTTGAAGTCATTTGAATTGTGCTTAATGAGTCCATATGGTGAAGAGCCCCAAGGGTAGAATGGTAATTTTAGATTTTTGTACCTCAATCAAAATTTAAGATTAATCAAAGGGAAAATGGTAATTTTGATCCTAATTAATATGTTTGGATGATTGGAACATAATGGGTTAAAAGGTAGAAACCAACTTGTCACCTTTCCATAATAAGAGTAAAATTATAAATTACAAAATCATCAAGATTTGGAAGTTAAGCAAAATCAAATGATTTCCATGTGATGGGCTTAAACTAGGGAGATGATGTTTCACTTATGATTAAGTCCACAATTAATGATGATCTGACTTCTTTTAATCAAAATCTATATCACCTAAATTAAAATTTTAACATTTGATAATTTTTCTCCGATTAGATTTGTTAAGGGGCTTGGTAGTGACCTAGGCTCAATTTTAAAACTTGATTCTCCCATTAGATTTATTAAGGGGCTTGGTAGTGACCTACTCAATTTTAAAACTTGTTTGATGAAATTTAGAAGATAATATGATTGATGATTAACACCACCAAGCCCAATTTTAGTGGTGGGTACAAAAGACCTTAATGACTGGAACTTGCCTTAGGGGCGTTCACTTATATAACTTTTAAGTGAAATATCAGCTGATTAATTGAGTACATTGTCCTCGGGATTATTAAAATGCCAAAGTTCACTGAGTAGTGGGGTAATTTTAACTTGATTTAGGATGATTAATGGAACAATGTGATAAGTCCAAAATGAACTTAAATGCTTCAAGAGATCTTTAAAAGCGGTATGGGGTCACTCCCTGAATACTTTGGAATCTCTTGAATATTTTGAAGGATAAATTGAACTTGTTATATTTTGTTCCAAATTAATCCATGAAGATCTTTCGGAACTCAATAAATCATAGATTGAGGTTTGTTAGATACACCTTCAACTATTCTTATTTTAATTTTTCTACAATATTATAACTGTTTGTTTGTGTACTCTACTTTCTTGTAAAATCAAAATAACCATTTTTCAAAATTAATAAACATTTTCAAAAACCGAAAGCAAATTATTTCAATAGTAACCATAAATCCTTTGAAATTTCATTAACTTAAAACGTCCTTTTGAATTTAGGGGAGTCCCTTAGAGGAGGTAACCCAAGGTTGCTAACAATATCTCCGCAGGTTAAATGGATTTTATAACTCGTTTAAGCTAAGTAAATTCAAAAGAAAATAGTGGTGCCAGAATGAGAGAACCGTGGGATCCTAATAGGTTCACACTAATCAACTTTAACATTCTCCATATTATTTAATTAACCATAACCTTAGGAAACATTTGATTTGACTTTAGGACTTGACACATTAAAAAACTTAAACTCTCCATGATGTGGAGCTTGGAGCTAGCATTGTGGGTAGCACAACAATCTTCAACAGTAAAATATGTCTACACTAGCTAAACCATTTTGTAGAATTAAACAACAAAACATAAGATTTTGATGTTGTTCGCCTAGTGCGACATAAATCCACAATTTTTTCTTTAGGCCTTTGTATGGCTTTTCTTTACAATATAAGCCCTAACTTGTTTTAGGATTCTGAGGTTGTCATTTATCACGACCTAGATCCTCACATCTACCAGGCTATTTGTATGATCGTTTCACATGAGTATAAGCCCTAATTAATAAAAAAAATTGCAGAATGAAACATTTGACTAATTTCTTCCTCAAAATTCAAGTTGAACCATAGGGTAGTTTTGGGAAGTAACTGAGATTCTCCTTAGGATTTGTGACATCCCTTAGTTCTTTTTCTTTTGGATTCCAAAAATAAAACATTCAAAATTTGAGTCATTCCCCTTTCACACCTCTTTGTCAGATCTCTTTGAAAATTCTTATATTTTGAAATTATTGAAGACAATATCCCCTGATTTTTATCGAGAGTTTTCTTAGGTGAATTCAGTTTTATAAGATGTAATTAACTATAAGGGCTTTGTTTATAGGAAACTTTCAAGAACACAACTTAATATAAACCCTATTTATTTTTTCATATTAAAGAGGGGAACTTTTCGGTCAACACAAAAAATGATTTTTTGCAGAATTAAAGAGATGTCACAAATTCTTTAATTTATTTAATCGAGTCTTACCAGTAAGTAGTGTGTCTACCCTTTGAGATAGATGCATTACTTGTTGTATTAGGCTCATTTATTTAAACTACTGAGGATGTGAGATTGTCCGGTATTGTATTTTCAAAATTTTAAATACTATTTTTTCCCAAATAATATGTATAAACTAAATTAAATTGGCAGTTGAGATTAATATTCTGGCAACCGACAATTTTCAATTTGGTGATCGATAAAAGTACTCATAATTCATAGAGAAAACACAACCACACTTATGTTTAAAAGTAGAAATCATGCAAACAAACAAAAACTCTAAATTAAAACCAAATGTAGTCACAAAGATAAAACTCTACTTAAATCCTTTCCACTAAACTCTTGATGTTCTTTTAAATCTCTTATCCTCTTTTCTCTTACAATACTCTCTAGTCAAACACTACAACTTCTATCTTCTTCTCTCTAAAAAGTATCCTAATTAATTTATGAGAGAGGCATCGGTGGCGTGGCTATGGGGGATGTGTAGGAGTCTCTCTAGAGCACTGAGGGGGGGGGGGCTCTTCAATCCAATCTGAGCCTTCTTTTATAGTTTTCCAAAAGGCGTTTTGGTGTCTCTTCAAAATCTGTCCACATTCAATGAATCTTTCAATAGTTGCCTCCTTTCAAAAGCAAATTAAATGTACTTTGTGTCCATTAACCATATCCCACATTTTCACAAAAATTTGCTTAGAACACCTCTTAAAAAATTCATCCAAAATCATTGAATTATCAAGTAACTACCTATGACGCTTAAGAATAGGTATATGGTGCTTAGGGTTCCATAATTCTTTTGTACACCTTCTTCATTTTTGCTTGAAATTGGATCCTTTTTCATTCCTTTCACCATTTTTCGTCCATTTGATTCTACTTGAAAGAGAAACACACAAATACCTTCCATTAAAATGTAATACCTTAAAAAATATGTATAAAAATGTGTAAATAAATGTTATGTATTTTAGGTGTATCAGGGACTTCAAATGAGTAAATTATCATCCTCCTAATTCAAACCTACTACCTTAGGATCATCCAACTAAATTAATCTCCAAGTCATAACAATTAACGGAATAACAACTCAACCCTTATCATGTAAAGGTGGCAAATTGGTTTCTACCTCTTAACCCATTACGTTTCAAAAATCCAAAAGTATTCTTTATAATCAAAATATACCCATTTACACTTTGGTTAATCATAAATTCAAATTAAGGCAACAAAATCTAAAATTATCATTTTGTCCTTGGGGCTCTCCACTTCATATGTTTGAATAGTCTTGAAGATGGGTTAGTTATGGAAGATACTAACTCTATTGTCCCCTTTTCTCCCTCCACCTGGGGGCTAACATCTCATATCAAAACCTAAGATTATAAAACAAATTGGGGGTTGTAGCATATCACTCTAAAGTTCTCTAATTCTACACCCTTAAAGTTTATTTTCCTATTTATTTGCACACAACCATATGAATTACATTCTAATCAATACAATATCATGTGATTCTTGCCATTAGTTGACTGTGACAATATCATCATGGATCTTACATGTTCTCATAGCAAATATTAACATATTAATTGACCAAATCAAGAAGTAAATAAAGTACAAGGTTATAAATTATCACAACTTATTACAACTTTAAAGTTTAATACTTCATACAACCTTCATCCAACACTTAATTACTTATCATTTTAAGGAAAAAGATAAAGAAAACTAGTCAAAATTCAGAGAGAAAAAAAAACCACACTTAAATTTAATAGTAGAAATCATGCAAACAAATAAGAAATCTAAATTAAAACCAAATGTAGTCACAATGATTAAAAATTTCCTTTAAATCTTTTCCACCAAACTCTTGAAGTTCTTTGGAATCTTTTTTCTTCCTTTCTCTTACAATACTTTATACTCGCACACTACAATCATTTCTTCTTCTCTCTAAAAAGTATCCTAATTATTCTATGAGAGAGGCATTGGTGGCATGGTTATGGGGGATGTGTAGGAGCCTCTATATGGCACTAGGGGGGCTCTTCAATCCAATCCAAGTCTTCTTTTAAAATTTTTCAAAAGGTAATGTGGCGTCTCTTAAAAATGTGTCCACATTCAATGAATTTTTCAATATTTTCCTCCTTTCAAAAGCCAATTGAATGTATTTTTATGTCCATTAATCATATCCCACATTTTCACCAAAAGTTAATCCAAACACCTCTTCAAAAGTTCATCCAAAGTCATTGAATCATCAAGTAACTACCTCTAGCGCTTAAGTGCGAGGTATTTGGAGCTTAGGAGTGGCCTTTTTGGTTTTCCTGGTGTTTAAGCGCTAGTTCTAGGCACTTAGGAGGTACAGTTCATTTGCACACCTTCTTCATTTTTTCTCCAAATTTGGTTCTTTTTCACTGATTTCACCAATTTTCATCCATTTGATTGTACCTAAAAGAAAAATACACAAATACCTTCCATTAAAGCATAATATCTTCAAAAATATGTAAGAAAATGTGTACATAAGTGCTATATATTTTAGGTTTAACAAGGGCTTCAAATGAGTAAATTATTATCTTCCTAATTGAAGCTTACTACCTTAGGATCATCCAACAAAATTAACCTCCAAGTCATAACAATTAATAAAATTACAATTCTACCCTTATCATGTAAAGTGGCAAATTAGTTTCTACCTCTTAACCTATTATGTTTCAAAAATCCAAAAGTGATCATTATGATCAAAAGATACCCATTTACCCTTTGGTTAATCCTAAATTAAATTAGGGCATCAAAATCGAAAATTATCATTTTGTCCCTCGACTCTCAACTTCATAACTTATCAAATATAACTCAAATGACTTTAAAATATCAAAAGTAAAAATGTGATTTTTCTTATTTTTATTTAATTTATATAATTATTTTACATCAATAATAGGATTTTAAATGATGATTTATTTAACTTATTAAAGTAAAGTTTCTATTCATGGAAAAATTATTGGGGGTCTACCTTGGTCAGAGGACCACTTGGACTAAATTCCATGATTTTAAAATTATATTTTTAATATTATAATTATTTACTTATTTTTAGTGATTAGTTAAATAGAAAATATAAGTTAATTTCAAAAATTACCTTTTATATTTTTCTTTAATCTCTCTAAGTCTAGAGAAGTTAGAGAAAAAAAAACTTTTCTTTTTTATGACTCTTATTTTAGTTATTCTAATTATTTTAATGGAAAATGAAGAAAATACATTTTTGGTATTTAAAAATATATAACTAAACCAGGAAAATTAAGAAAAATATTTTAAAGGGTTTTATGTGATTTGGGAACAATCAAGAAAAATTATGTATACTTTCATATTTTTGGAATTTTTGATTATTTTTAATTATTTTTACTTCAAAAGAGTAGCTCAAAAATGAACTAATTATTTTAAAATAAATTTTATTTTTCCTATGGGCCCGTGATCACAAGAAACTCAGAAAACCATATTTCATCATTTTCCTAAATATAGTTAATTTATTATAATTATTTTAATGCAAACAAGGCTTTTTTACTTAGAAAATAGATTTTAGTGCTCAAACTAATTCAAATGTGTTTCAAATACTTATATTGAGTTAAAATCATCATTATTTACAGTTTTAAATTATTTCTGTTAATTTTTTAATATTATTTTAGTCATTTTAATTTTAGTGAGTTTTTAGGATTTAATTAACCATAGTAATTTACATAAACTTTTAAACTTAATTTATATTTTTAATAGAGTCCTCTGACCTCGAGGAATGTAGCAAATCAAGTCTCGTCTTTTTATAATTTATATTTTAATTTTTATAGGTATTTTAAGTAAAAATAGATAGCTAAGCTTGAAAATTAGGGTATCAAGGTTAGATATGCTCTTCCACCATGGAAAGATCAAAGAACATCCCTAATAACACAAGGAATCAAACCATGGTGTTTATTATTTAATTAATTAGAATTAAAATAGCTCAGGGGTTATTTAATTAATTAAAAATCATAGGCATGTTTAAAAATTTTTATATTTATTCAACAATATTCTCCTCTGTTCACTGAGCAAGAGTGTATCTTTTATTTTTATAAATTTTCTACCCCGAGTTATAGATATTTTAAGTTAACATAATTAAATAAATCAAATTAAACCATATTTTCCTAGTTAACCACGCGACAACCGCGCCATTCTTTGGAGCTCTCAAAGAACATGCATTGCTCCATCCATGTTGCCACTGATTCAATACATGCATTATGAACCAACTCTTTGTCTGACTCCTCCTCTGTCGTTGGATCGATACAAACGCAAATAGATGGCATTCATTCATTGTCCCCGTATGTTCTAAACTGAGAACCCTCCACACTAAAACGATTTGATCTCACTCGATACTAAACCAAATCACTCATGGTTTTTTCCTACAACTTAATCTAGTTGAAACAAACACCTTCATACGGCTAGATATATTTGAAATTAACATTATCTTCACAATTGATGAAACCAGGCACAATTTTAATGTTTGTAATCTATACCTTAGCCCAATAGGTGAGGCCTCGATTGGGTTGGTTATAGACCTTCATTGTGAATCCAAAAATCTCCTTCAAGCACGAATTTGAACTGAGTTTGGGCCTAGGTAAGAGTTCGATCAAGGGGTGATGCGGCCTTGGTTTAGAAGTGGGTTCAAGTGCTCAATAAACGGGGGTTTTGATGGGAAAAGTTTTGATGGGAAACTTCTTCATTTGGTCTGAGGAAACTTTTATATAGTTTAATTTAAGCTTTGATGGAGTTTAATGGGATGAAAAAAAACACCCTGGATTTTGAAGTCAAAATTGAGCTCAGGTAGTGGATTTCAGTTGGGAGAAATGGTTGGAATGAACTCCAGGAAGTTTGGAGAGGCTTTGAAAGCAAATTGTTAGAGTTTTCCCAAGGAATTTGACACACTTTTTAGTTCACCATAAATGGGGCTTCTTATAGTCATGGCCAAGGGAGGGCCTAAGGCTCTGATTGTGGAGGGTTGAGCCGCGCAAGCATCCAACAGGGAAGTGTCACGGTGGATAGTTTCATATTTGGGTTTAAAGGGTGGAAGGGCTCCTCAAATATGATTTTTCAGGAAACTAACTAGGGTGGCTGGTTAGAGGTGAGGTGGTGGCTAGCTGAGTTAGGGAGGGTTAGGGAAGTCTTAATTGTGATTACATTAGAGGTTTTTGAGCTGATTGCATGGGGGTGACTTTAATAACTTTAATCAAAATGAGGGAGCATATATCCTTAATTTGGAGGACCCTAGATCAATGAATTAAATCTTGGGACTTGAGTGATCTAATCAGCATCGTAGGTGGCTAATCAAGTAGGAAATGTTTATGATTGATTAATGAAAACGATTTGACTTAATTTGGGGTTTAGGTTTAAAATTAGGCTTTATGTTTGAACTTGGGTAGGCTAGCCATGATCTTAAGCTCATTTAATTGGCTAAAATAGTGTAGATGATTGTATCAAAGAGTTTAGAAAAAGAATTGGGTGATTTTGAATTGATTTGGGAGTTCAATTTAGTGAGATTTGGTTCATGGTCAATATTGGGGCATTTGGGAAAGGTTTGTGTTTAGATTGGGCTAGGGTTTGGATTTGGTTAAATATGGCACAATATGCTTCAAGAGATTGTGATGAATAGTTTTAGATATCAATTGGGTTGAAATTGTGGAGTTATGAAGTTCAATTTGGTGACATTTGGGTTTTAAGGAAAAATTGAGAAATTTTGGCTTAGGTGGTATTTGGGTGAGGTTTGAGTTACATTTAAGGTCAATTGAGGGCTGAAATTGATCAAGTAAATTCTTTTGAGGAGTTTGGAAATTAAAATTGGGAGATTGGTTTGATTATGGTGTTCAATTTGAGAGAATTTGAGTGTATGATCAAAATTTGGAATTTTAAGTGGAATTGGAATATAGGTTGGAAATTGGGTTCAATTGGGCTTCAATTTGGTTTTAATTAAGAGTAGCCAAGATGAATTTTGATTTGGAATTGAGATTGGGGAATATTGAAGTCAAATTGGTGGAAATTGAGGGTGATTTGTGGTAATTGGGCCTTAAAGGGCAAATTTGGGATTTTGGTCAAAGTTGGTCAAATTTGACTTCATGAGTCGTCAACATTGGTTTTGAAAGTGTTTGAAATGATTTTCAAAGGTTTTGTGAAAATTTGGGCCACAAAGGGTATTTTTGTAATTTTGGCAAAGTTAGGGGTATTTTGGGAATTTTTGAATTTTTGGAACATTTTGGGCAATTTGAGTGGTTCAAAAGAGTTTGAAATGATTTTTAAACATAATTGGGTATTTTGGGTATATAGGCAAAATTTAGGGTTTTAGAGGCAATTTGGTAGTTTTGAGAAACTTTGGCGGCAAAAGGCTAAATTGGTTATTTAGGTAAGATGAGATCAATTGAGGATGCTAATCATAAAATTACCCATTTTTAAGTCGTGAAACCAAGGGAACTCACATTATGGATCCTCCATGTGTTTATCTTAGCCAAATCCTAGCCTAGGGCTAAGGGTATTAGGGGACCATCCACATGAGTTTCCAAAAGAGTAAGGGATCAAGCTAAGCATGTTTGGGTTAGGGTTGGGTTGTGAGTGTAGGTGAGGGGATTCAAGTGTGTTTGTATAAGACTAGCCAAGAAAACACCACCTAGAGCTAACCCTAAGGCCAAATAGTCCTATAGGTACTGCCCTTGAGCACCTCCATATTGGCTCACCTATTAAGTGTTAGAGGATAGAACCAACATGTGGAACTTTAAGATGAGCAAAGAAGAGTTTTAGAATTTATAATGGTGAAATTTCTTTTACTAGTATTCTAGGAATAGTCAACAAGAAAGTCCTATGATTAGTTCATAAGCTTCTAGAAAAGAAATTAGATCGCAACCAAAAGTGCAGTCAACAATAGGACCCTCAATTGGTCTGGTGTGTTGGGAAAGCACATCACACCTATTGGCATTGATCGACGATATCAACAAACTAACATGATTACCTATGCCAACATGCTCAGAGTAGAGAGGAGAAAAAATGAAATAGGCTTTCGTTGGGGAGTAGACAGGTACTCTCGGTGGGGCTCGGAAGGCAAGTTTTCGGAGACAACCATCATGGACACCAGTGGTCGCGATATAGATTTGATTTGATTTGAAACAAAAGATTTTAATTTTAGTTGAAATAATTCAATTTCAATTTTAAGAAAACTTTTAAAATTAAGTATTTATGAAAAAATTGATTCGAGATGAAAAGCACAGGGACATACATCCAGCTCGAAGAAACCATTCAAGGAAAAGAGGTGCTACAATTGGAAAGAAAGCTCAAGGAATTACATCCAACCAAAAAGGTAGCATAACAGAATTAGAAGTTAGGTACTAGTTCAAGAATGGGACTGGAATTTAGGTACCAGCCCTAGAATGAGAATCAAAAGCCTTACTCCATTTAAGGTGGTGTGACACCGATGTCAAAATGATGAGAATACGATGTCTTACTCCATTTAAGGGGCTCTCACACCTATCTAAAGAGATGAAAATCAGATATTATGTACTTGTCACATGATGTGAATTGAAATTTAGGTACTAACCCATGAATGAGAATTAGAAGCCCTACTCCATTTAAGGGGGTCTCACAATGATCTCGAAAGGATGAGAATATGATGCCTTACTTTATTTAAGATGGTCTCACACTTATTTCAAGAGATGGGAATCATAATTTAAGTACTCATCCTAGGATGGGAATTAGAATTTAGGTATCAACCCTGAAATGAGAATTAAAATCCTTACATCATTTATGGTGGTCTCACACTGATTCCTAAAGACTGAGAATAGGATTCCTTAGTCCATTTAAGGTGGTCTCACACCTATCTCAAGAGATGGGAATCAAAATTTAGGTACTGATCCCAAGATGGGAATTGGAATTTAGGTACCAACCCCGGAAAGAGAATTTGAAGGTTTACTCCATTTAAAAGGGACTTACACCGATCTTGAAAGGATGAGAATAGGATGCTTTACTCCATTTAAGGGGTCTCACACTTATCTCAAGAGATGGTAATTAGAATTTAGGTACTGATCCTAAGATGTAATTTGGAATTTAGGTACCAAACTTGGAATGAAAATCAAAATCCTTACTCTATTTAAGGGGTTCTCACACAGATCTTGAAAGGATGAGAATAGGATGTGTTACTCCATTTAACCGAGTCTCACACCTATCTCAAGAGATAGGAATCAGAATTTAGGTATTGATCCCATAATGGGAATTAGAATTTTGTTACCAAACTTGTAATGAGAATTTAAAGCCTTATTCCATTTAAGGGGGTCTCTCACCGATGTCAATAAGATGAGAATATGATGTATTACTCTATTTAAGGGGGTCTCACATCTATCTCAGGAGATGGGAATCAGAATCTAGGTACTGATCCTAGGATGCAAATTGGAATTTAGGTACTAACCCCGAAATGAGAATTGTAAGCTTCAATCTATTTAAGGTGGTCTCACACAGATGTTGAAAGGATGAGAATAGGATTCCTTACTCTATTTAAGGGGGTCTCACATATATCTCAAAAGATGGGAATCAGAATTTAAGCACTGGTCGTAGGATGAGAATTTGAATTCAGGTAATTAGAAGCCTTACTCCATTTAAGGGTGGTCTCACACCGACCTTGAAATGATGAGAAAAGGTTGCCTTATTCCATTTTAGGGGGGTATCACACCTATATCAAGAGATGGGAATCAAAATTTATGTACAGATCCCACGAGCATTGTGAGTGCAGAGAATTTGTAGTCAGAGTACAAAAAAATTGTGGAATCTTGTGCTGAGCGCGAAACTTTGTGTAAAGTACACGAAGACTTGAAAAATTTTTGCAAAGTGTGAGATGTGGAAATTTGTGCAGAGAACGCTGGATGTGAGAGAGATGCAGAGTCTCAAGGAAAATCACTTACAGTTACCGTTAATGTCATTATTAATATTTTCAAATTTAAAATTTTTTTTCCTTTAATTTTGAATTTAAATTTTCATTCATTATTAGATTACTTTTTGCATCATTCTTTTTTCGTTATATTTTAGGACCAACATGTGGTCATGCTGCTTTTCATCAATCGCACAAAAGAGACAAGTTAACAACATATGCTGAAATCCAAAATAAACTTTGTTAAATTGTTTCAAACATGCAATTCAACAGATCATATGTCGAAATTGTCCAAAACATATGTTGAATGCATTGGTAGAAGCTAGTGATCAAGTTAACATTCTACGCTAAGTTTCAGCACAAAGGTCCTTTCATGTATACTTAGAGGTACTACTATCTCAAATCTCATACGGGCATAATTCTAACTCCGAATCTGGCTGGAATCTATATGGTATCTTGCTGTCATCCATTCTTTGCAAAGTAATTAAAAATGTTTCTACATTTGGAAATGTTTCTACCTTCTTTCTCTTCAATGTAGAATCTTGTCTTGCATTGATTCTCAACTGTGGCTATAGCTCTCTTGCTCATTGATGGCTAATTGTACTCATCAGGGGGCCTTTGCAGTCTACAGTAACTTGACCGTAGTCCAAGTCAAAATTCACAACACCGCCCTGCACTGCCTTCTCCTTGTTAAGTGCAAGATTAAAGCTATCTTTAAATGAGAAGAATAGCTTCTGACTTGACATTTTCCTACAAAAGATAGAAAACAACAGCGTGCTGAAAATCAAAATGAACAAGAACAATAACAATAACAATTAGGGGTTTTGAACGTTGTCTGGTAGGCCCACAAAGCTTCTAATAACTTCTCGTGCCATCCTCTCTTATTCTCATCCAATATTTTCTTCAAAATCCATACAAGTGTCTTATTGAAGGCCTCGGCTAGGTGGTTCACCCTGGGATAGTAAATCATAGAGTACCACCAGTCTATCCCATGTAAATTAACAAAATTGTTGATCTTGGTGCTCTTAAAGGCTTACCTATTACGGTAAATAACTCTTCGCGAGACACCTAAACGGTAAACGATATGACTTTTTAAAAATTAAAGAACGTGGTGCATTGTAACCTCCCGTAACAACACTGCCTCTGCCCACTTGGAGAAGTAATTTATGCTTGCAAGAATAAATCTGTGTCCCTTCAAAGATTGAGGGTTTATCAGACCCACAATATTCGTGCCCCAACATTCGAATGACCACTAGGAGATGGTTGGGGGAAGCACATTAAGAGGTTATTGTAAGACCACTCCATGCACTTGACACAAGTGACACTTTTCAGATCAATCCATGCAATCTATCAACAACATTGGGCAATAATATTTGAGTCTCTTAATTTTGTCTTCATATTTGGCCCTGACTGGTGAGCTCCACACAATCCAGTGTGTACTTATTTAATAATATCCAGTGCTTCTCCTTTGCTTCTACATCACAACCACATCTGATCAAATGACCTTCTATGAAGGATATTACCTACAAAGGAATGTGACATAGCTCTTCTCGTGATATGATATGCTTCTAACTTGTCATCTAGTAGTCGCCCTATTTGTAAATATTCTATTAATGGTCTATGCCAATCTTCAAAATTATCTGCTACTGCAGCTATTATCTCTTCTTCTTTTCAAAACTTATGTAGACTGTCAAGGGCAATTTTTTATAAAATTTGGCATCCTTGCCCTGTAATATTAATGAAATCCTCCGACGGACACACCTTCCTTAGCAAGCTTTGCTAAAGTGTCTGCATGGGCATTATCTCTCTGAGGAACCTTTATAGTGTTACACTGAGAATTTGTTCTAACAACTTCATTGCGTACTAGTGATATTCTACTTTTCTCAGCTTCAAAATTTTGTATTGTCTGATAACTTACTAGATCACTAGTTTTGAATTGCCATAAATGACAATGTTCATTAAGTCCATTGATATCACCAATTCTAATCCGGTGATCAAGGCTTCAAATTCAGCTTCATTATTTATGCATGACTTTGTTAGGTGGTAGGAAATCCTTAACATTTTATGATCTAGTGTAACAAAAATCAAATCAATCCCCACTTTCTATGGTTTGACTATTTGCAATCCTTTATCCTTTATGGCTGACGAATCTCCATCGAAATACATCTCCCAACACTTGACACTGGAAGATTCTACTTGTAGTATTTGTTCATCTGGTAGATCATCATTGAGAGGGGACTCAGCTGGAAGTGGGTGCCTTGCAGGAATATTTGCTAAAATCTATCCTTTGATAGCGCAAAGACGTACAAAAGTTATGTCCAATTGTAGTAAAATTATCGACCACCTTGCTAAACAACCATAAAGTTTGGTTGGGTCATCAAATTTTACAATGGATTAACCTTTAAAATAAGGATGATCTTATGAGAAAACTTTTAGTGCCTATGCTTCTGGGAGGCAAAAATCAAAGATAAATAATTCCTCTCAAAAGGAGGATACTATACCTCTGCCAGTATTAAACTTTGACTCAGGCAGTAGAGTGTGTTTTCGTTACCCTCATAATTGACCTGAGTTAATAGCGATATGAGAGAGTCATCAAAGTCCGCAGTATAAAGAATCAAAGGTTTTCCCGGGATAGGGGCTTCTAAAACAAGAGGTGTCATTTAATACTGCTTAATATCCTCGAAGGCCTGTTGACCTTTCTTTTCTAAAATGAATCTGGCAGTTTTTTTAATTAATGCTGAGAAGGTCTGACACCTACCTGACATATTTGATGTAAAGCATCTTATGTATGCTAATTTACTTTGAAACGATCATAACTATTTCAAGGTTTTGGGAGGTGGCATTTCTATGATAGCTTTAATCTTATCTGTGTCAATCTTGATTCCCCGATGATGAACAACGAATCCTATAAAATTTCCTAGAGGTAACTCCAAAGGCACACTTTAAGGGATTTAACTTATAATTTTATTTCTGTAATCATTCAAACATGTTCCTAAAATTATTCAGGTGGTCTATTCATTGTTTTCTTTTGATGACAAATTTATCCACGTAGCACCCTACCTAGTTGTGGATGAGTTCATCAAAATCTTCATCATATCTCATTGATAGGTTGCTCTGGGGGTTCTTCAACTCAAACAACATCATTGAGTAGCAAAAGATTCTGATTGGTGTTTCAAAGGCTGTAAGTGTTGCATCTGCTAGAGCCATCTTGATCTGATTGTATCCTAAAGATTATCCTAAAGATCCTAAAGATCCATCCATAAAAGAGAAAATCTCGTGTGTCGATGTGATGTCCACCTTTAACTCTGGTATTGGTAACAGAAATTCATCCCTTGGACATGCATTACATAAATCCCTGAAGTCAACACATACCCAAATTTATCCTTTTTTTTCTTAACTGACACACTATTTGCTAACCATGTAGGGTGTTGCTCTTCAGGCACAAAGTTAGCATCTATTAATTTCTTTACCTTGGCAATGACTTATTACTCTATTTTGAGGCACATTCTTATGGGATCTTATTTAATTGGAGTCATGGTCTCTTCCACTCCAAGCCTATGAACTACAGCTTCTGAGGACAATATTGGCATTTCATCATAGCTCCAAGGGAAGCAATCACTATATTTTGATAGTGACTTGATTAATTCCATAGAATCCTCTTCGCTGAGTAGAGAACTTATAAAGGATTGTCAGGGCTGCTCCTCAGTCCCTTGGTTAACTTTCGGCAACTCATCAACTTTTAACTTATTTTCCTCCTCAAACTCTAGCAGATCATTGTCTATTGGAGAGTCTTCAAAATCATCCACCACATCAAGGCAATCCTCTTCTAATTCGTTAGTAACAACCATGCAAAACTCTGAATCATTGATAGGTCATATCAAACCAAATCTGACACCCTCTCTTGAGTTGAGAGTTCGACTTTTAACATTCCATAATTTCTTAAAGCGTTGTTATCGATCCTTTGACATTTGCTTTGACACATATCCCAACTAAATTTATTTTTACAAAGAAAGAGAAAAGTAACCAAATGATAATTCCATTAATTTACTAGAACCATCATCTTTAGAATTTACATTAATTTTAGAACTAGTAGTAGGAGAAGCACGGTAAAACTTGATCTTCTTCAAACCATCACCCTGGACTTCCTTGACCTCTAAACTCTTGACCTTTTGAGGATGAATCAATGTAGGGGTCATGGTGTGCACGTAGTGGTTGATTCGACCATACATTGATTGATATTCAATTTTCTCTACATCTTCCAAGGAAATCTAAAATTGTTGTTTCTTCTATTTTATCATCATCATCTCTTCAAAAAACCTATTTTCATCAGAACTCTCTACCATGTTGATGTTGATGGTTGCCTTTATCCCTTCAACAGTTATGTTGGTTCTTCCTCATCCAAGTCCCTGGACTTGATCTCGGATGTATGCACTAAAGTAACTTCCACCAACTTGTTGCAAAGTAGCCGTGGTAGATCATTGAAGCAGAGTTGTGTTCCATCTCCTTTGACACAACTTCACTGGAAAAGACAGTCTTCTTTGGAGGAGCACAATAGATGGAGTCTTCGTGGGTACCTAATTCATGAATTAAAAATGATTACAAATCCTCTTTGATGAAATATTCTTGTCCATGTTTATAATACTTGATGCACCGGTGTAGCGATGAAGGAGCCATATTATATTTATGAATCCATGGTCGATCAAGTAAATTGTTGAACGAAGTTTCAACATCGATGATATGGAATTTAGCAGTTATTGCTAGCTCTCAAACTTTTATTAGTAGTGAAATTGATCCCAGATATCTCTCTTAATTCTGATTGAATCCTCTTATCATCATATTTTCAACAGTAAGCTTTTGAGCATCAATATCAAAACAAGCTAACATCCGTAGACTCATCAAGTTTAGTGAGACTCCTGAAACTACCAAAACTCAGGGGAGCACAAAATTTTTATGATGTTCATGAAGATGTAGAACGATCTATTGTAATTGGTAGTAACACATAGCAAGTATTCATCAGTGATAGTCACCCCAAGCTATTCCTTTAACGAACAAACTTCATCTGAGGATGTTTTGGCTAACTGAGCTAAGAAAATCTCTTGATCAAGTAGGGGCATAACCAGAGATTACCTCATCTTCTTTGACAGGATCGAAGCATCGTAGAAGCTTAGTTTGGCCGGCAATCTCCTAAGATGGGCTAATACATTATAATCGCTAATACATTATAATCCACTTTATAAATACCTCAAATTTTCACGTGATTATGTGTCTCTTCTATTGGCAGAGGCGGAGGTGGTTCTTCTTGAGTGGCGATATGCTTTCCTTTTTGGATTGTAGCTATCCTTGAGGGTAATACCTTTCCACTTGTTGACCTCACTTTTTGTTGAGGTCTAGTCTCTCATATGTAGAAGCCTAGAATCTAGCCAAAAGAATTTCTTGTCGACTATCCTAGAAGACTAGTGATGGAGCCCTCACCATAACAAATTCTAAAACTCTTCTTTGCTCATCTTGGAGTTTCATATGCTTGATGTTAACATCTAGCACTTAGTAGGATGAAGCTAATCATAAGTAAGCTTAAGAGGTGTTCTCTATTGGATGATAATGCCTTAGGGTAAACCCTGGGAGATTTGGTCTTGGTCAAAGCCTACATAGGCACACCTAAAACCCCATACTTTCACTCACAACCTAAACCTTAAACCAAACATGATTAGCTTGATCTCTTACTATTTTTGAAACTCATGTGGATGGTCCCCCAAACCATCAACCCTGAGCTAGGGTTTGGCTAAGACAAGCACTTGGAGGATCCATAGTGGGAGCTCTCATGGTCTCATGACTCAAAAAATGGTAATTTTATGATTATCATCCTAAATTGATTTCCTCCTACCCAAATACCCAATTAGCCTTTTGCCCCCAAACTTTCTCAAAACTATCAAATTACCTTTGAAACCCTACATTTTAAAAAATTACCCAAACTACCCAATTTTATCCAAAAATCATCTCAAACCCTTTGAAACCATCCAACTAACACAAAACACCCCAAAATTTTCAAAATTCCCCAAAATACAAATTCAAAATTTCCCAAAATACCCCTATCTTTCCCAAAATTACCAAAATGCCCCTCATGGCCCAAATTTTCCCAAAAAATGTCAAAAATCAATTCAAACACACCTAAAACCAATCTTAACCACTCATTCTGTCTAATTTGACCAAATTGACCCCTTTTAACCAAAATCCTCAAATTGGCCCTAAGTGCCTAATCCCCAAATCACTTCTAATTTCGACCAAATTGATCTCAAATTCCTTCAATTTCAAACCTAAACTCAAATTTACCATGTAAAAACCCAATTAAAACAAAATTGAAGCCCAATTGAACCCAATTTGAAGTATTAATTTCAAGTGCAAATCCATTAGCCAAATTGATCCAAAATTCAAAGTGTCCTAACCTGAGCTCCATGGTCGATCAAGTTTCCTGAAGTTCAAATTCACATCACACATCAAATTTCATTATTTACAAATCATATTTCAATTAAATCAAAAACAAATTGATTAGCCCATGATTAACTCGAGAGTTTAAAAATTCTTCAGTCATGCTTAAAAGGCCATTTCCATAAGTAATTTCCAAACGTCTATCTCATTAATTTTAAAATTCAAATCAAAGACCACACGACAAATTTTTCCTCCTCATCATCCCTTTAATGAGACCATGCATCATGCTATCATATCATACATGCATTTTAATTTTCAACCAAATTGGCCATCATGGCATTTTCTACCCAAAAATTCTTAAAATGAAAATTTTCATTTGCATGAAACTTTTCCATTGGTTCATACACATCACGACATGACTCATATGGCCATCCATGGCCATCCCAAAGCCAAAATTATCCAAAAATGGCAAAAGGAGGTGACTCTTCCCTCTCTCCGCTTCACTTCGATTTTTCCCTTTCATGAAACATTTAAACCTTACACAATGCCCAAGCTAGACATTTTACTTCACCAAAACCTGCTTGAGTGTCTTGGAGTTAGCCCTAGTCACTTTTGGACCAAGCTTAGCCACTTGACCAAGGCACTAAACCCAAGCCAAGCCTACTTTACCAAGGCACTAAACCCAAGCCGAGCCAGCTTAGCCTAAACCACAATTCTCATTTGGATCTTCACTATGAGCCCACTTGGGACCAAAGTGAATTGACCTTACAGCCTCCCTGACTTTCCCTAGTATTGAGATGACCTTAACCCAGCCAGACAACCACCATAGTTGCTGGAAAATAGCTTACCCGAAATGCCCCAAATGGTGAAAACCCAAAATTAAACTCACCTGAGCTAGTTAAGCCCAATTGGTCATTGGAGATCTTCTTCCCTCCACCTGAGTGGCTGCCTTGCCACCATGCCATGTTCTGTTGGCCACCAGAGCCTCCTCTATAAATAAGACCACCCATACGGGAAAAGGAGGAGAGTGTTCAAACCTTAACGAAACTCTACCAAAATTCTCACACACTTCCTAACAACCCAGATAAGCTCATCCCCACCATTCTCCAATCCTCATTCTCACTGTCCAAGCTTAATTTCACAGCCCAAAACTAAGCCATCCCAAAAAACATTGGTGACAATTTGGCACTCCCCTATATCAAATGTATGTAACTGCTATGGGAGGTAGATCCATGGGGGAAGGTATTGAGTTACATAGTGTTAGGTTTTACTGCTGGTCCTTGTGTGTAATTTCTATTTATGTGTCCATACAGATACGTGAGCATCATGTGTTCCCTATTTCATTTTTAGCTTTTGGGAGGGTATATCTCTCCAACTCTTGTAATCCCCATTTGGTTCTTTATTCACATGTAATGAGCCTTAGTTGCTTTTTTCCTGATATATATATATGTATATATATATATATATATATTTATATATTAGGGAAATTAAAAATTAGGAAGCATGATTCCTCCTCTAATGCTTCAATCAACCTATGAGCAACATAATGGCAAAATACCAAGATCATTGGAGTTGAATTGAAAGGTTGTGTCATTGGAACCTTAAGGGTAAAATGGTGATTACTAGGATCTAGGTTTTAGTTAAAACTTAAGGATGAACTAAGAGTAAATAGGTTAACTTTGATTCTAAAATAGTCATTTGAGGGGATTGAGATACAAGGGATAAAAGAGAGAAACCAATTCTCTACTCCATCCAAAAAGAAAATAAAAAATGCAATCTCTTGAATGAAAAAGGTTTGGAAGAAAATTGAAATGAAATGTTATGAAAAGAAAAATGGGATCAAATTTGGAAGTTAATGAACCATTAATTTAGATTCCCCTAAACTGGAAATGATAAATGGATCATTTGATAAATATTGAAAACTTAAATTAGTTTTCTTCTTAACCATAGGATAACACTTAAATCACCTAAGAGTTTGTTAGTGAGCTAGGTTCAATCTAAAAAAATTACTTAATTAGGTTTAGAAAGAGTGAAATTATTCCAAAATGGTTTTGAAACAATACAAGCTCAAAATCAATCAAATTTAAGGATTTCTTAACTCTTTAATGATCATTGTCACCCTTAGAGGTTCCTTACCTTTAATCCTTCAAATAAAATTTCTTATGAGTGCTTAATTAATTTACTTATCAAGTAATTGAAATATGTTCACTAAAATTTTAAACTTTGCATTGAAGTGTTTTCTACAGCAAGATAATAAGTTCAAATGAATTCAAAACAATTCAAAAAGACAATAAAAGTTTTTTAGGGTTATGCCCCGAATACTTTTAAATCTTTTTTTGGATATTTTGTAGGAAAAACAAACTTATTATACATTGTGAAGGAAAATCATCTTTAAAATGTCATAATTGAACTACAAAATAGGTTCGGACTAAATTCTTTAGGAGGCACTCACGGCGGTCGTCTGCACTTGGGCCGGATCTCACTGATAAATTATGCTTTTCCATCACCTTCAATATTCATATTCATGCTTTGAGAACTGACATTTCAGCGAAAAACAACGAGAAGATGCTAACTACGCTTACAGAGGGCTTATTTATAGCATTTCAGGAATTTCATAACTATAATTTACTCTTGCTTTAATATATGATGCATGCTCGTGCTGAAGTTTCCTTTCAAAATAAAAAAAAAATGAAACTTTCAAACTTTAAAAAATTTAAAATTGAAAAGATTAAAAATTTCAAAGGTAACCCTGAATCCTTAGAAATAAATCTAAATTTAAAACATCCTTTTGGATTTACGGGAATCCCTCGGATGAGGTAACCTATTGTTGCTAATGAGATTTTCCCGATTTAGGTGAGTCTAATAACTCATTTAGACTAACTAAAAAAAAAAGTGGTACCGGGACGAGGGAATCATGGGATCCTAATCGGTGTTGCTCTAAACAAATTTAGCTCTAACAAAAACTTTGAAGTATATGTGGTTTTGGAGCAAAAGGCTAAATTAGGTATTTAGGTAAGATGAGATAAATTGAGGATGTTAATCATAAAATTACCCATTTTTGAGCTATGAGGCTGAAGGATATCCCATTATGGATCCTCCATGTGTTGGTCTTAGCCAAACCCTAGCTCAGTGTTATGGATTTTAGGGGACCATCCACATGAGTTTTCAAAAGAGTAATGGATCAAGCTAAGCATGTTTGGGTTAGGGTTGAGGTTGTGAGTGCAGGTGAGGGGTATCAAGTTTTCGTGTACAGGATTGGCTAAGACCACAACACCAAGGGCTAATCCTAATGTCAAAAAGTCTTATAGGTACTCTTCTTGAGCTCCTCAATATTGGCTCCATATACTAAGTGCTAGAGGTGAGAATCAACACGTGGAATTTTAAGATAAGCAAGGAAGAGTTTTAGAATTTATAATGCCGAGGGTTCCTTCACTTGTCCTCTAGGAATAGTTTGCAGGAAAGTCCTACAGCTAGATCTTATGCATTAAATAAGATATTAGAGCTCAACCAAAAGTGAGGTCAATAAATGGACCCCCAATAGGGGTGGTGTGTTGGTAAAGCACATCACGCGTATTGGCATTGACTGGCGAGATTAACAAAATAACATGACTGCCTAAGGCAACACGCTTAGAGCAGATAGGAGAAAAAAATGAAATAGGCTTCCGTTGGGTAGTAGAAAGGTACTCTCGATGGGCCTCGGAAGGCAATTTTTTGGAGACAACCATCAAGGACACCAATGGTGGCTAAAATGATTCAATTTAATTTTAAACAAATGATTTTAATTTTAGTTGAAAATAATTCGATTTCTATTTTAGGAAAACATGAAAAATTAAGGATGTGTGAAAAAACTTGGTCGAGATGAAAAGCACAGGGACTCACATCGAGCTCGAAGAGACCGATCGAGGAAAAGAGGTGCTAAAAGAGGTGCTACATTGGGAAGGAAAGCTCAGGGACTCACATCCAACCTAAAATGTAGCGGAAGGGAATCAAAATTTAGGTACTAACCTTAGAATGTTAACTAGAATTTAGATATCAGCTCCAAAATGAGAATAAAAATCATTACTCCATTTAAGGTGGTCTCACACTGATCTGGAAAGGATGAGAATAGGATGCCTTACTCAATTTAAGTGGGTCTCACACTTATCTGAAGAGATGGAAATTAGATATTATGTACTGATCCTAGGATGTAAACTAGAATTTAGGTAACAAGCATGGAATGAGAATAAAAAGCCTTATTCCATTTAAGGGGGGTATCACACCGATCTCAAAAGGATGAGAATCGGTTGCCTTACTCTATTTAAGGGGGTATCACACCTATCTCAAGAGATGGGAATGAGAATTTAGGTATTGATCCTAGGATGAGAATTCAAATTTAGGTACCAACTCCACAATGAGAATTGAAAGCCTTGCACCATTTAAGGGGGTCGCACACTAATTTTGAAATGATGAGAATACGATGCTTTAATCCAATTAAGGGGGTCTCACACCTATCTCAAGAGATGGGAATCAAAATTTAGGTATTGATCCGAAGATGGAAATTGGAATTTAGGTACAAACCCCTGAAAGAGAATCAGAAGCCTTAATATTTTTAAGGGGGTCTCAAACCAATCTAAAAAAGATAAGAATAGGATGCCTTACTCAATTTAAGGGGGTCTCACACTTATCTCAAGAGATGTGAATCAGAATTTATGTATTGATCCCACGATGAGAATTAGAATTTTGGTACCAACCACCAGATGAGAGTTGAAAGCCTTAGTCTGTTTAAGTCAGTCTCACATCTATTTCTAAAGGATGTGAATAGGATGCCTTACTCCATTTAAGGGGGTCTCAGACGTATCTCAACACATGAGAATCAAAATTGAGGTACTTATCTCATGATGGGAATTGGAATTTAAGTATCAAACATGGAATGAGAATCAAAAGCCTTAATCCATTTAACAGGTTCTTGCATCAATCTCAAAAGGATGAGAATAGGAGGCATTACTCCATTTAAGGGGATCTCACACCTATCTCAAGAGATGGTAATCAAAATCTAGGTCTTGATCGTAATATGGGAATCAAAATTTAGGTGTTAGCTCCAAAATGAGAATCAAAAGCCTTATTCCATTTAAAGGGGTCTCACACCAATATTGAAAGGATGAGAATAAGATTCTTTAATCAATTTAAATGGGTCTCACATATATCTCAAGAGATGGGAATCAAAATTTAGGTACTAATCCTAGGATGGAATTGAAATTTAGGTATCGACTCCGAAATTAAAATCAGTAGCCTTAGCCCATTTAAGGGGGTCTCACACCAATCTTGAAAGGATGAGAATAGGATGCCTTAATCCATTTAAGGGGTCTCACACTTATCTTAAGAGAGAGGAATCAGAATTTATGTACTGATCCCATGAGCAGTGTGAGTGCAAAGAATTTGTAGACAGAGTGTAAAAAATTGGTGGAATCTTATGTAGGGTGTGAAACTGTGTGAAAAGGATATGAATACTTGTGAAATTTGTGCAAAGAGGGAGATGTGGAAATTTGTGCAGAGAACACGGGATGCGAGAGTGACGCGAAATCTCAAGGAAAATTGCTTACCACTTATAATTTTGTCATTATTAAGATATTTAAATTTAATTTTTTTTTATTTTCCTTTAATATTGAATTATAACTTTCATTCATTATTAGATTCTTTTTTGCATCATTCTTTGATTATTATATTTTAGGACCAACACATGGTCATGCGGCTTTTGATCAATCACATGAAAGAGAAAAGTTAACAACATTTGTTGAAATCCAAAGTGAACTTTGTTAAACGGCTTCAAACATGAAATTAAACAAATAATATGTCAAAATTGTTTAAAACAACATTTTGAATACATTGGTAGAATCTATAGTATCATTGATCATATCCTCTTTGCTCTGATGTAGTGTAATAAGTAACAAGTGCATGTCCTTTGGGGAAAGCTAGTGATCAAGCTAACCTTGTAAGCCACGATTCGACACAAAGGTCCTTGCAGGTATACTTAGAGGTACAACTATCTCACAGCTCATATTGTCTTAGTTCTTCTAACTCTGGATGTAGTTAGAATATATATGGTATCTTGCTGTCATCCATTCTTTGTAAAGTAATTGAAACTCTACGGCGCGACATGCTAGGAATGTAGTGTTTTGCCAGGTCTGCTCCATTTCCTTTTAAAATTAGCACTGAACCAACCGATAGTGGAATTTCAACTGAACCTTTGATCTTGCCAGGTCCAAAAATATTTATCTCTTGTCCAAGTAATTTATTTCTTATACTCAAAAAAGAAACTATACAAAATGGTCTGACAAAGTCGTCATGATCGATGTGGGGAGGAATGCAATATCCTTCTTCTTAGATGTTTATGATGCAGTTGTTTGGGATGCAATCTATTGGCAGAATACTCCATCTTACCATCCTCTTAATTATTCTCTTTATGATGGATGGCAAGGGATCCACCTCATCATTTCTCAGAATGCCCCGGTTCCCTTACTTGTCCTTGACAAAGTTATTAAAAACAACCAAACTGAATGGTGATCCTATCATTTCCACGCATTTTCCACGCATCCATTTTTACGCATCCATTTTTGTGGTTTTGAATATGTCTTCTTCATTAATAAACCAGCTTGGCCTTTCTCACTTAAGTTAAAAATGCAATCAAGAATCTTTCTTTTATCACTCTTTGAGAAAACTCTTATGTGTAGTTATAATCCTTCCAAGATAATAACGAATTCTCCCCAGATTTCCTCATAACACTCAAACTTTTGTTTCCAGTCCCTACTCATTTTTTCTAAATCTGATCTAGGAATCCTCTGCGAACATCAGAGTTTCTTCACTATCTCAACCTTTGGAGGAATCCGTGACGGAGGTGGTATTGCAGACTGTGGTATATATGGCTCGACCTGGTTGGTGGTCTGCAATTCTAAAACTCATTTTTTTGACTATGTACTCTTCAAACTTTCCGTACCTCTCCAAATAGAGGATTTTACACTCTGGGAATTGTGTAAATAATTTGTCGATGACAACTTTCTCATGATTTTTGCATTACACATGGGGCATTCCGCGTAAATCTCATCGGGGATCCTTGAAGATGTAGGCTCTGTAAATATCTCTGGCCCGTCCTCTATAATTGGTGGACTGGTGGAAGTTTCTTTTAAATTTAGATGATAGGTTTATTCTTCATGAATCAAAGAAAGCATCACAGTATACTCATTGCCACGTCTCTTTTTTAGTTGCTCCAAGGCTCTATGCTTGCGACGGTTGGCATTTCTACATTATGTCTCAGTGGTGCATCAGGAGTACTTTCTGTAAAAGCATCGACTAAGTCCCCCTTCGATGTTGTAATCATCGACTGCAAGTTACTGACCCTTACATTAGGTCCTGTATATCTATAAAAATTTCTTCCTTTTTTCTCTTCAATGTAGAATCCTCTCTTGCATTTTTTTCTCAACAGTGGTTATAGCTCTTTTGCTTCTCGGTGGCTGACTGTACTCATCAGGGTGCCTTCCTAGTCTACCTTTTCTTTACCGTAGTCCAAGTTAAAATTCACAACAATGCATATCACTCCCTTCTCTTTGTCAAGTGCAAGATTTAAGCTATTTTTAAAGGAGAAGATCACCTTCTAACTTTATATTTCCTACAAAAGACAGGAAACATCAGCAAGCTTAAAATTCAAAATGAACAAGAATAATAACAATTATCATTAAGTAGATTTTAGCGTCATACTAGTGCAAGCATTTTATTTAGTTTAATTTACAAAAAATCAAAATTAAAGGGAGATTTAAAAGTGCAAATTAAGATTTTATTTTATTAAAATTGATATTATTACCAAAGTTTTGATCAAGTCACAGATGCTAGCCAAATAGCCATCCTCAGAACAAGTTCAATAAATTATCTCAGAAAACATTAAGTTGTATAATATTTTTTCAAATATCTTCTATTAACCAGTAGCATGGGCCTTTCACCCTGGATGGAAATCCATTAACTAGTAAGATTCTCCTAAATAGACCTTCTCCATGACAAATGATCCCTCCCAAGTTGGTTCAAATTTTTCATCTACTATGCGGTGTGCAAGGATAGGTCTCCTGAAGATGAACACAATTTCATCGACATTGAACGTACTTTGCTTGATAGAGTTCTAGATTATCGTGAGTTTGGATCATTTTTGCTTGATAGAGTTCTAGATTCTATTGTGCTTATAATCATTTTCCTTCGAGATTTTTCAATTATGCAAGTCTGAGTTTAGCGTTGTCTTCAACCATAATCTGGTTAGCAATGGAAACTCTGAGAGATGGTAGTTAAACCACCAACATAAGAGTGCATACAGTGTAAACTTAATAGGGGTTCTGAACGTTGTCTGGTAGGCCCATAAAGCTTCCAGTTAATTCTCGTGCCATCCTCACTTATTCTCATCCAATGTTTTCTTCAAAATCTGTACGAGAGTCTTATTGAAGACCTCGACTAAGTTGTTCACCCTAGGATAGCAAATTGTAGATTACCTCTAATCTATCCCATGTCGTTTAATGAAATTATTGATCTTGGTGTTCTTGAAGTTGGCCTATTATCAAAAATAAGCCTACACGAGACACCCAAACTATAGACAATCAAATTTTTGATAAATTGAAGATTTTGGTGCACCGTAACCTCCCATAACAGAACTGCCTCTTCCCACTTGGAGAGGTAATCTATGGTTGCAAGAATAAATATGTATCCCTTCGAAGATGGAGCGTCTATCGGACCCACTATATCCGTGCCCAAACACCTGAATGGCCACGAGGTGATGGTTGGCGGTAGCACATTCAAAGGTTTGTGCAATACCACTCCATGAACTTGACACAGGTGACACTTTTGGGTTGTATCCATGTAATCTGTCAACATCGCTGACCAATAATATCTGAGTCTCTTAATTTTCATCTTCATCATTAGCCCTGGCTGGTGAGCTCCACACAATCCGACATGTACTTCTTCGACAATATCTTGTGCTTCAGCTTTGCATAAACATCACAACCACAAATGATTAAATGACCTTCTACAAAGGATATTACCACCACAAAATCTTATGACATTCTATGACCATCCCAAAGTCAAAATTTTCCAAAAATGGCAAGAGGAGGTGACTCTTCCCTCTCGGCCCTTCACTTGTACTTTCCACTTTCATGAAACATTTAAACCTTACCTAATGCCCAAGCCAACTATTTGATTTCACCCAAACCTACTTTGGTGTCTTGGGGTCATCCCTAGTCTCTTTTGGACCAAGCCTAGCCACTTGACCAAGGCACTAAACCCAATCCTAGCCAACTTAGCCAAAACTCCAATTCTCCTTTTGATCTTCACCATGAGTCCACTTAGAAGCAAAGTGACTTGAACTCCTAGCCTCGCTGACGTTCCTCAGTATGGAGGTGACCTTACCCTAGCCAGCCATCCACCATAGCCGCTAGAAAACACCACACCCAAAGTGCTCCAAATGGTCAAGACCCAAAATTAAACTCACCTGAGCTAGGTAAACCCAATGGGCCATTGGAGCTTTTTTTCCCTCCCCCTAAGTAGTCGCCTTGCCACCATGGCATGTCATGTTGGCCACCAGAGACTCCTCTTAAAATAAGACCAACCCTGTGGCCAAAGGAGGTGCGTTCTTAAACATTAATGAAACTCTACCAAAATTCTCTCAAACTTCCTAATAACCCAGATAAGCTCATCCCCATGATTCTCCAACCCTAATTTCCACTGTCATAACTTGATTTCACAGCCCAAAATTAGGACCTTTCTATGCCATCCCACCAAAAGCACTCAAACTCCAAATTAAAGTGCTCTTGAGCTTCATTAGAGCTTAAGGAAAAGTTTCTCAGTCAACCCTTGAACTCGTTGAGGTCAGAGAAGTCTTGGAAAAATATAAAACTTAATTTTTTCAAATTAAAAATATATTTATCCTTAATTAATTCGCCAAAATCAATTAAAATAATTTTAAAAATTAAAATAGATTTAAAAAATTAGCTAAACTTGGTCATAAGTAATCCTCTAACTTAATTGAATCTCTAATAACTTTCCTTTACTTATTTATATATATATATTATAAATTAGGAAGCATGATTCCTCCTCTAATGCTTCAATTAACCTATGAGTAAGATAATGAAAAATTAGTAAGATCATTGGAATTGAATTGAAAAGGTTGTGGTGTTTAGAACCTTAAGGGTAAAATGGTGATTATTAGGATCTAGGCTCTAATTAAAATTTAAGGGTGAATTAAAGGTACAACGATTAATTTTTGTCCTAAAATAAACATTTGAGTCGATTGAAATACAAGGGCTAAAGGATAGAAACAAATTCTCTCGTGCATCCACAAAGAAAGTAAAAATGTAATCTCTTGGATAAAAAAGGTTTGGAAGATAGTTGAAATGAAATGTTATTAAAGAAAAGAGGGGATCAACTTTGGAAGATAATAAATCATTAGTTTAGATTTCCAGAAATTGGAAATGATAACTGGATCTTTTTTATTAAGATTGAAAACTTAAAATAACTTTCCCTTTAACCTTAGGATAGCCCTTAAATCACCTAAGATTAGTGGTACTGGAAGGAGGGAACCGCGAGATCCTAATCGGTGTTGCTCTAATCAACTTTAATCCACCCCAACATAACCAATACTTTGAAATATATCTTGTGAAACCTTTTGAACCTTAGACATTATGACTACCACTATGATGAGGAGCTTGGTGCTAGCACCGTGGGCAACTAGGCAGAAGAACAAGTGGGACTACAATAAATATTTTTTTCTTAGAATTAAGTAACAAGCCATAGGACTTTGAGGTAGTTTGTCCTCTTATCGTTAGGCCTTTGCACAATCATGCTGTATAAATTAAGACTTAACTCAATTTAGGATTCTGAGGTTTTTCGTTTATTATGCCATAAATCCTCCTATCTTCCAGGTTATTTATAGGATTGTGTCATACAGATGTAAGCCCTAATTAATAAAATTATTAGGATGAAACATTCAATAATATTTTTCTTGAAATTTAATCCAAACCATAGGATAGCTTGGGGAAGTCACTGAGGTTCACCTCAAGATCTGTGATGACCCCTAGTTTTCTCCCTTTTGATTCCATAACAATGTTCCAAATTTGAGCTTCTCCCATTTGACACTTCTTTATCCAACCTTGAGGATCCTAATCCTTTAAAATTCTTGAAAGCATTATATCCTGATCTATATTGAGAGTTTTCTTAGGTAACCTTGGTCATTTAAAATGTAATCAACTATACGGGCTTGCACTTATAGGCAAATTTACAACCCAGCTTAATGTAAACCCTGTCTAATTATTCATATTTGATAGGAGAACTTATTGGTCAACATAAAGAGGTTTTTATAGACTAAAATAGATGTCATAAATTCAGTAGCTTATTTAATCGAGTCTTGCTAGTAAGTAATGTGTCTGTTATTCAAGATAGATGCATGCCAATAGTGTTGTGCTAGATTATTTAAACTATGGCATGTGTGAGATCGATTTGGTCTCATATTTTTCAAAATTAAAATATTACATTTAAAACTTTATGTTTATATATATATATTAAATTAAATCCAAATCTTTTGGCGACCGACAAATTCTGGCAACTCCGTTAGGGACTAGTTTCTCTCTCCATTATGACCAGAAATTTTTTCCTTCAAATGTGGATAATGTGTTCATGTCCCTCATGGGCCAAATTACCCTTCTTCCATTGGCATGGTTTGTCCATTTCTTTCTTGGAAAAGTACAGTCAACTCATCTTTAAATTCCATGACTGCCTTTTTAACCATCCTTAACAGAGAAGTCTAAAAGTCTTTAGGATTCCTTCTTTTTTTGTGTGGTGTAAGACTCCCAATAAGTGTGTTAGTGAACTAGTTTCACTTGAGCAAAGTACATTTAAAGTCAGTTTCACACTTGGTCCTCAACTTCACACTTTTCTTTGTGTCTTGTGTGTTTTGTTTGCTATCTGCAAATTGAGCCAAATTTTTACTTCCCTTAATTTTGTTTAACTCTCAAAAATTTAACTTTAAGCTTTTTAACACTATAATCACAAATAAATAACAAATATGAAAATACAGCTTAAAATTAAAAAAAAATGAATGTCAAACACAAACAAAAGCTAAATAGAAATAAGAAAGAGTGTGCCAAGTCTATAGGGCAATCTTTGTTAAATTTTTAATGCTTGCACTAGAATTACAAGGTATTGGCCGATACTAACCCACGGAACTTTTCTTTGAAGTTTCTAGGATGACATTCCCGACTTTGAGCTTTTCTTACAACCAGTCCACCGACCGAGAGGCCCACACCATCGCCTTTATAATGAAGTTTGGAGTTGGATGTGATGAGCTTGAGGTCATGTTTGGCAAGGTCCCATTAGTTGTCATGAAAGTTGCCACCATTGAAATCTAAGAATTTTCTGCTGAATTTGACCTGAATTGTCCTCAGGACTTCTCTTCTTACAAGATGGTGAAGATCGCTGCCACCCCAACACCCGTTAAGTATGTTGTTTGTACGTTCGTCCGAACTACAGTCTCTGAGCTATGTAGAGTTGTTGCATCTACTGCTACCAGATTCACCGTTGTTGTGCCTACTATGGCATCTACAAAAGGAAAAGAAGTTTTGATTGAGGAAAATTCAGTTGATGTGTTTCCTACTCTGCCATCAGTGTTTAAAGTCGATTCCAGTTCTAAGTGTGTGCCTTTGACAAAGTCACATTAGAAGAACCAAAACCACAGGATTCATAAGGCCGCCAGTGCGCAAACCACATAGACAGACCCTGTTGATGAGATTCTTCACTAGGAGGAAGTTGGATTGCCTCTGATTGACTCTCTCCTATGAGGAAGTATGTTCCATCATTTGATGGATACCACTTAGTGTGAGAGCATTCGTAGGATTTCTGCTGCTCTGTCGATACCTCATGCTCTTGGTAAAGAGAAGGAGAAGTCCACTCGTATCACTAAATTTCATACTGTATTTGAAAAACTTGTTGCCAAGGAGGGGTGTACTTTTGCTGAGTTACTTAAGCGGGTAGGATGCGCAGATTTGCCCCGCATGAAGACAGACATTTTGAAAGATGTCAGACCTGTCCACCAGTTACAAAGATTTATTGATATTTTGCCAGCTCATATTCCTATTAAATTTCATCTTGGGAACCGGAAGTTGCCAATGTCACATATTTTACCACCACCGTTTTGAGGCACAAAGGATGTCAACCGGTTAAGTCACGTTTGGCCCTGAGAATACCACCTATCATTGTTTGTGATGACTTTCTGTGGAAGGAAAAAAGGAAGAAGCCACTTCTGGATGTACTTGGTCCGCGCTGTAGGGAGCATGCCTCTATTTGTCCCTCTGATGCCTCCTTTGAGACACCAAGTCCTAGAGCATCAGCGTCAAATAAAAAGGTACGGATAATTAAGGTTGCTACACCAGTACATTTTGATGAGCCCATAGAGCAATTTTGTGGTATGAAGCATAGGTCTGATGTTCCAGAGGTTGTTACCTAAATTTCAGAGTCTGTTGTACAGTAGGATGATGTTCAAGAGGAACCTTTAGATCTCAAGAATTAGGAGAATGAAATCTTTGATAAGGTAGATAAGCTCAGGGTAGAGATTGAAAAATTGGCTAAAGAGCAAGGTGTAGGTGTTGATGATGATGAAGATTTTAATTTCATGGATTATCTTGATGAGAAGTTCATGGAGAATAATGTAACTGAAATAAGGACTGCAACTTGTGCGCGCGATGATTCACTTTCTAGGGAGGAGAACACCGCAGATGAGTCGCAAAGGGCCATCCAACTAAGAGATGAACTGATAAGTAGAATGGAAAAAAGGATGGAGGAGATGTCTGCTACCATGGACGACATTGCTATAATGCATGACCAATCTCAGTCACCATAGATGGCTTCGCTAGAGGTCAACCAACCATAAATTGTACGCATTGTGGATGACAAATAGGATGTAGCTTCCGCTAATAAAGATGAACAACCAAATAAAGATTTTGTTCAGAGTATGATCTTGGAAAAAGACATTAAGCAGATGGTTGAACAACAAGTTAGAGAGTCCATAGCCTAGTCTAAGGGTGGTCCATCAATTTCAAAGGGTAGACCTTACCAGGAGGATTTTGATGTCATACCCTATCCTAAGGGCTTCATGCCACAAAATTTCAGGGCGTTCGAAGGGACCAGGAATCCCTGCTAGCTCATTACTCAATTTTGAGCCAGTTGTTCCAATGCTAGAGGTAATGAAGCCTTGCTCTTCAGACAATTTGTTAACATCTTATTAGGGATATCATTTGATTAGTATGTAGAATTGCCCAACCCTTTTGTTAAGACATTTGTCAAGTTGGAGCAGTTGTTTGTGAAAAGATTCACTGGAGCACAACACCATGATATGATAGGAGATCTCATGGTTGAGCAGCAGATGCCCAATGTTACTTTGGTGGATTATATCATGAGGTGGAGAAACTTGAGCATGTACAAACCTCAGCTACATGAAGAACATGCAATGGAGATTCTACTCAAGAGCATACAAGGACTTGTAGCATTCATGCTTAAGAGACTTACGATCAAGTCATTTGAGAAGCTACTCAGTAAGGCTAGCAACTTGTTAGGGGAAGTCAAGCACATGGAGTCCCAAGAGAAGGTTGATAAGTCCAGACTAGACAAAGTATGTAAGAAGAATTTTGTAATAGTGACAACAGTCGAGAAAGAAAAGAAGCCTATGTGAATTAAGGCAAGCAGTATCACAAGGGTCATCAACAACCGTCACAACATAGCCAGCCTCAGCATCAACTTGCTCATCAGTATGGTTAGTCTAGCCAGTAGCAGTTTCAGCGGAGGACATTCAGGATGGATGGCATACAGGTTTGGACAATGGTAGATTGGATGAACATGACATACTCCTTCAAAGAAGAAGTTGTACCAAAGATGTCCAGGAGTCAGATAAAGCCTGAGTTCAGATTGCCGGAGCTAAAGAAGCTTGAGGAAGTTGATAAGAAGGATCATTTTAACTACTGCCCTTACCACAAGATACTTGGACAAACCATAGAGGGTTGTTTTAGTTTTAAGGACTAGCTCAAGAGGAATCTATAAGAAGGGAATATAACAATTCTAAATTTATATTTAAAAGAATCTGAACGAGGTTGTGTAAATATGATTTTAGTTGAGCCTATAATTCTGATAGATCCTTACACAAATGAGAGTGGTTGGAGCTCAATTTAGAGAAAATGATCCAATAAGATACTTGATCAGATTCAGACTACGTCAGCACAGGCAGTTGCTCAAAATCTGCAGCCTACCAGGCCAAAGTTGGAGCTTGTGATAGAGAAGCCTCCATGGCTAGAGAAGGAGAAAGTGAACGTTGATAGCACGAGGAGTAGAATAAAGACTGCCTTTGTTAGATTGGTTGTCTCGGATTTGGGGGATAATTTTCTAGAACTACTGACCATGTATGATTATTTCTTTTACCCCTTCGTGGTTTTTTTAATAAATTGATTACAATTTTGGCTATGTTTTAGCTATCTCTAGTGATGACATAACTGATATTGACCAATATAACCCTGAACTCCATTCTCGAAATGATCCTTCAATTATACTTAAGTCTGACGAGCACTGTTGACCTCACTTTTGGTTGAGGTTTAGTTTTTCCTCTTTATTAGCCTAAGGTCTAGGCATAGGACTCTTCTATTGACAATTCTTAGAAAACTAGAAAAGATACCCTCATCACTAGAAATTCCAAACTCTTCTCTACCCAACTTGAAGTTCCACAAGTTGGTCTCAACCTCTAAATACTTAGTTGGTGGGGTCACTATGGGGAAACTCAAGATGAGTCACCTTTAGGACTGTTGGACCTTAGGGTTAACCTTGGTTGTTGATCTGGAGCTAAGGCACTCACTACACTTATCTGCACTCACAATCACTCACAACCCTAAACTCAAATTTCTAGCCTAGGTCCGTTGATCTTTTTGGGATACTCATACAGATGGTCCCCTAAACCTACAAGCCCTATGGCTATGGTTTGGCTAAGACCACTATGTAGAGGACCCAAAATGGGGTTTCCATTGGTTCATGGCTTGTCGATGATGGTTGGTACCTCAACCTTGCCAAAATACCCATCTTGGCCTTTTGCCCCTAAAACCCCCCAAATTACGAAAATACCCCTCCATAATCCAAAATCCTGAAAATTCCAAAAATTCCTATAAAATCCTAATAAATCCCAAAAATTCCTAATTTCATTTCTCTAAACTACCACATGACCCAATTTGGCCAATTTAACTAACTTTAACAAATATCCCAAAATTTGCCTTTAAGGGCCCGAATTCCCCAAATCCAACTCAAATGTTCATCAATTTCATCTCAATTGACCCAATTCCAATCCTAAACTCAAATTTACTTTTGATATGATCAAAATAAACCAAATACAAGCTCAATTAGTCCATTATTTGAGCCCAATTTTGATTTGGGTCAAAACCCCAATTTTGACAATATGACCTAATCTCACTAAATTTAACTCATAGCCTGATTAATTGGCCCCAATTACTGTTCAAAAAGCTTTATAACATTCTTACACATCAAAATGAACCATAAATTGGCCTTGGTGAAGCCTCATATCCATTTGATTTTGGCCTAAATCCAAAATTCCCAAATTTAGCCTCAAATTGGCTAAGTCCCAAAACTAAGTCCCCAAATTTCACCTAATTGATTGCCTTAACCTCCAAATTGGCATCCAATTCATGTTGAAAACTCTTCATAGGGTCCTAATTGACCATTTACAATAATAAATTTGGGCTTAACCCAAGTCTAACCCAAGTTATACCCAATCCTATCCCAACATGACCAAATTGACTAAAACTCAAAATTCCCTCAAATTGACCCTTCAATTGAGCTCAAAACCACTTCCATCCTTCACCAAAGCTATTCCTTATGATCATCTACAACAAATACAACAATTAATTGTGCCAATTTACATGGATAGCCTATTAGCTTAGCCCAAATCCAAGTTTTGGCCATTTGCACCCACTTGGACGCATGCACTAAATGTGACCTAACCCCCCTAAAGTCACCAAATTAACTCCATCCCAGCCATTAGTTGGACTTAGTGACCAGTCCAAACACCATGAAACCACTTACATCAAGCCATGTACCAAAGGTCCCCCAAATCAAGGGATATTATTTCCAAAAATGCATGTGCTTAAGATATCCTTACCAAAATTAGGTATTATTGCACTAAATTGCTGTGACATATTCCCCTGGGTTCGGCCGGCCAGCCTAGTGGTCGGAAAAGATCAAAATCGAGAGCCACCCCCATGGAGCTTCACCTAAATCTAACCTAGAGGCCAGCTCATCCAAATAAAACTATAGAGCTCCTCTGCCCTCCACCTAAGCACCACATTACACCTCCAAATTGGCCATGACAGCCACCATAACCCCATTTATATAAAAGGCCACCTCCCACAGCCATGAGACGGTGTGCTAAAATTTCCTTAGTGAGGCCTCTCCAAACTTCACGTAGAGCTTTCCTAAGATCTCTTCAGTGCATTCCAACCATTTTTTTTCTCACCAATTCCCATTACCGGAGCTCAATTTTGAGCTTGGAACCTTCTCGGAAACCAGGACAGAACCCAATACACCTCCACAGTCCACCTAAACTTAAATTAATTCTACCCACACCTTAACAATAGTGAAAGAAGTCAAAGCCCCATAAAATCCCCCTTCCACAAAGCCTCTACCATAGCTCTACACCAACACTCATATCCGGTCGTGATCGAATTCACATTTGGGCCTTACATCAAGACCAGTGACTCAAATCCCTCGCCTCTTTGGCTCATAACAAACACGCCAAGACCCTCTGATTGAAGCTTCACTTCTCAGAACAAAGGTATAAAACGTCACCTCATCCCGAGCCTCTTTCAATTCTCCATTTAATTAGACTTAATTTAATTGCATGATTACCATATGGATGTGTTCATCTCACTTAAACGAGTCCATAGGACCAAACCTAAGGTGATTTGGTTAAGTCTAAGCCGAGAACTTAGGTTTTAGTGTGGAAGGTCACGGAATCATTCTATAGGGGACGATGATGGGGAGTCATTTGATCAAGCGTGTATCAAATGGATGGAGGAGATTGAGCCGGACGACGCTTCGGGACATAAACAGCGGACCGAGTTAGTAGCTACGTGGATGGCAGCGTCCAACCAGAGTGCGCCACGCATGCCTTCGGAGTCGTCGTAGGTTGAGGTGGCACGCGCGGTTTAAATAGAAAAATAGGGCTTTTTCTATATATTTAAATACCCCTAACTTAGAAAATCCATAAATTTGCATTGAAAAATTACAAAAATAAAATAAAAATACTCTCTTACTCAGTGAACAGATACCCTCTTACTCAGTGAACAGAGGAGAATAATGTGGAATAAATTTCAAGTCCATTTAATGCATAAAATATGTTTAATTAATTAAACATTGTTTGACATCATTTAGTTCTCCATGCATATTGATACATCAACTTGGATTGAAATTTTGGCATGTTGTAACGTGAAATTTTGGCATGTTGTAGCCTCTGTCAAGGGAAACATCCTTTGATTTTTCCAAAGTCAGAGGAGGTTCCTATACAGAGATCTGTATTTTTCAAGATCTTACACATTATTTTCTTAAAATAATCAAGGAAATTTGCTTATTGATTAGAAAATTCCAAGAAAATTTTTGGAGGTCCACTTGACTAGAGGAGCTTTTGGAAGTAATTCCATGGGTCAAGTCATTTAAAATGCACTTCAATTTTACAAACACTAAATCACTAAAATAATTAATTTTTGAAAATATAAACATTTAAAGGACATGATTTTTTATCTCCACTGTGGTTTGTAATCCAAATAACTCATTACAAAAAGTTTAAAATATTTTGAGGTTATTTGATAACTTAAGTTGATTTTTAAAATTAAATATCACTTTTGACACATAAATACTTTTTTTAAAAATAAAAATATAACTCAAAAAATTATGAAACTTTGTGTCTTGAGTTCTCTGTGATCAGGGATATTTTAAAAAAATAAAATAATATTTAGAATAAAAACTTGATTTTTATAAAACTTGATTTTTAGCCTTTTTTAAATATTTAAAAATTCATAAAAAACACAAAAAAAATAAAATTCATGGAAATGTTCTAAATTGCTTCCTAATGACTTAGGAATATTTAGAAAATTTTCCTGATTTTCTAAATAAAGATATTGAATTTCAAAGCATAAAAATAATTTTAAAAGGCTAAAAATGAGTAAAATAAAAAAAATATATGAAATTTGCTCCTCTAGGTTTTCTAACCTTAGAGAGATTTTTTAAAAATATAAAACTTAATTTCCCCCGTTTAAAATATTTTTTTTATTAAATAACCCAAAACTTAAAATAATTCTGATAAATCACAAAGAATTCAAAAAATCATGAAATTTGGTCTAAGGGCTTCTTTAGGTTAGGTCTACCTCTAGTAAAAATTTCAAAGGATTGTAATTTACCTTGGTCAAGCTAGGAATTTTCTTTTAAAAATCCTATTTTTGCTTGAAAATAGTTATTTAAAATAAATTAAATTCTAAGAAATCAAATTTTTTCATTTGATGTCTTAATTCAATTGAATTTGATAAATTTTGAGGTATTAGAGCCTTAGGGGCAAATGTGTAATTTTGGAAATTTTGCCTTAATTAACATTTAGGCTAAATTCAAGGAGGGAAAATGGATGACCTCTGATCTTAATCAATTTATTTGATGTTTGAAACACAAGGGGTTAATTGGTAGAGACCAATTTCACTTTCCTCATTAGAAAGATAAGTTAATAAATTTCTAAATCATTAAAAATTTGGAAGTTTATTAAAATTAAATGATCCTGGACTTAGGGGTTTGAATTTTGAAGTCAATAATTAATCAATTTAATACCCCTATCTTGATTTTCAAATAAAATCCAAATCATGAATCTTGACCACTTAAAGCTTAATCTTTTCAAAACTAATTAAGACACTCACCTAGGTCTTAGGAGCTTAGCAGTGACTTAGGACAAATCAAAATTGACTAAATAAGAATTAGAGAAATAAACATAATAAATCAAACATACTTGAAACACACCTAAGCCCAATTAGGGTTAAAATTTTGCTAAGTGTTCCAACAACACCAACTTGCCCTTTAAGGAAATTCACTCACATAATTCTCAAATTAAATGATAAATGATAATTACCCCATTCTTAGGGATAATTAAGACATCAATGTTAACTGAGCATTAGTAGTATTCACAGGATGAACCATTAAGCAACACAATAATTTTAAAAGGACTCGAGGCTTTTCACCAGTTGATGAGAGGGAGGCATGGACCTGCTTCCTCCTCCTAACTTGTTGGATACCTCAGAGGTCTATTAAACTTAATATACTCTTCTCATTGAAATCATCATTAATTAAACTTTTAAGGACTCACCAAAATACAACATAGAATTAGGAAAATCACCAGAGCTTTACTTTTCCTGATCTTCATAAATGCCCTCACATGTATTTTTAAGTTTCAGGTGGTGGAACGAGAAGACTCGCCAGGAACGCTTTTGTAGTTTATAGTACCTTCATTGTGTGTCTTTTTCCTTACACGCTTTATGCTTACGCTATTTCTTTTCATACTTGAATTTACCTACATGTATGAAAGTAACATAAACTTGCATGAGAACCAAAACTAAAACTTAAATCAACCAAGAAAAATTCACCCCACAACATCAAAATATAAAACAACTTAAAATTTAATCACAAACATCACACAAAACTACAACTTCAACTAAATTAAGACATCTCTATCGAATGATCAGGAATCCCTCGGAGGAGGTAACCTACGGTTGCTAACGAGGCTTCTCACGGTTTAAATGAAATTATAGAACTTATTAAGTTGAGTTTAGTAAATTCATTTGGACTAAGTGATTCCAATAGAAAATAGTGGTGCCGGGACGATGGAACCGTGGGATCTTGACCGGTGTCGCTTTAATCAACTTTAATATGCCCATAATAAAATTTAAAGAACTTTAACCATAAGCTCACCTGATTTGACATTATAACCAAATGACCTAGAAAACTTAAACTCTGCTATAACGAGGAGCTTGGAGCTTACATGGTGGGCAACCCGATCATCTTCAACAGCAAGAGTATCTACAACAACATGTCCAACACACCCTTCCTTAGCTTTAAAACAACAAAGCCATAGGATATCGAGGTCGTTTGCCTAGTACAATATAAATCCTCAAACACATCTTCATAGCCCTGCTATACAATATAAGCCCTAACTCGTCTTAAGATTCCAAGGTTGTTGTTTGTCACGACCTAAATCCTCATATCTTCCAGGCTATTTGTGTGATCGATTCACATAAATGTAAGCGCTGCATCTTCAACAGCAAAACCTGTCTTCCCCAACGAAATCAATTTTCCTTCCTTAGATAGACTTAAACAACAAATCCGTAGGACTTTGAGGTTGCTTGCTTATGCAATGTAAATCCTCACCTTATCTTTAGGCCTTTGTATAGCCCTGCTATACAATATAAGCCCTAACTCGTCTTAAGATTCCAAGGTTGTTGTTTGTCACGACCTAAATCCTCATATCTTCCAGGCTATTTGTGTGATCGATTCACATAAATGTAAGCGCTGACTAATAAAATTTACAGGATGAAACACCTAAATATTCCTTCTCAAGAATGAAGCCAAATATTAGGATAGCTTGGGAAGTCACCGAGATTCTCCTATGGATCCATGACATCCCCTAGTTCTTCCTCCTTTGGATTCTACAATTAAACGTTCTAAATTTGAACCAATCCCCTTTCACTCCTCCACATCTGATTTCATTTTAAAGTCCTACCCTTTGAAACTCCTTGAAGACAATATTTCCTAATTTTTATCGAGAGTCTTCTTAAATGACTTTGGTCATTTGAGATGCAATTAACTATAGCGGATTGCCCTTATAGGAAGCATGTCCGAACCCAACTTAATATAAACCCTATTTAATCCTTTGTATTAAATAGGGGAACTTATCGGCAAGTACAAAGGTTTCGTAGACCCAACGGATGTCATACTTTTTTTAGTTTATTTGATCGGGCCTCATTCTCGAGTCTTGTGTTTATCCTTCGGGATAGATACAGGATTTGAGGTACAGTGCTCTTTCATTTTAAACTATGAAAAATATGGGGTCAGTTTGATTTCATACTTCAACGTCAATGATATCTCAATTCCGGTGATCGACAGCTTCTTACGGGCAACTCTCCACAAGCCCCCGAAATAGTGCCGACAGCTTCTGGTAACTCCGTTGGGGACAAGCCTTTCTCTCCATACAAATCAGGAAATATTATCTCCACACATTGGTAATGTGTTCATGCCTCTCTTGGACCAAATTACCCTTCTTCCGTTGACATACTTTAACCATTTCTGTCTTGGGAAGGTATGATCAACTCCTTGGACTTCGGGACTAGCTGTTCAACCATCTTTGATTTCACTCTTACGAGAAATCTATCCACGCCTACGAGGGAGTAGATTTCATCCTCTGACAAATACCGATAGATATGAGAGTATCCGGAGGATCGCTGTCGCATTACCATCACTTCATTGACATGGTGAGGAGGAAAAGAAGTTCACTCCTATCAATCGAGTTTGCGTAGTTTTTAGTAGGCTTTCTACCAAAGAAAAATGTTTGATTAGCGAGTTACTTAAATGAGTGGGAGATGCAATTTCCCCTTGCATGAAAAAGGAAAATTTAAAAGGCGTCAAATCCGCCAGACAATCCCGTAAGACAATTGGAGCACCGCCTACTCGCATCCCCGTTTGATTTTATTTGGGGAACAAAGTTGATATCGAAGTAATTACTACTGATCATACTACCACCAAGACCACAGGCCGTTAATCGGTTAAGTCGAGACTGAGTCCAAAGATCTTACCCGTCATTCCTGCAATCCCAGAGATAAAGACAAAGTGATTACCTGACACTGTAACCGGTCTACACCACAGACATCATACCTTCCCTCGACATACCAAAGCCTCTACTAAGACATCCCGTTATGAGACATCATCATCAAAGAAGAAGAGGGTATGGGTACCCAAGGTCGCTGCACCAATATAGTTCAGTGAGCTTGCAGGACAGGAAGTAAAACCAGTGCCTAAAATATCTGACATCGTCGCGACAATAGCCAGCGAGATGGAGGAACAAGTAGAGGATATCCACCAAGGTCCTTCAGATCTTAAAGCAATCAAAGAATCAATATTGAGGAGAAAGTTGAAAAACTCAGGATTGATATTTCTGAGTTAGCTCAAGAGCATGGAGTTTTCGTTAATAGTGACAACGAAGATTTTGATTACAGTGATTACTTGGAGGAAAATTTCATGGATATCCATGTGATCAAAACCAGAGCTACCACATATGTCCGCGAGGCTCAACCTCACACTAAAGAAAACGCCGTAGATGAGCTGCGTAAGGTTATCCTCAGAAAAGAATAGAAGAGATGACTGTAGCTATGACCGCCATGGCCACCATTCAAGGGCAATCACAAGCACCGAGATTGGCTTCTCTAGAGATTAATCAACCAGAAATCATACACATCACAGGTGAAAGAAGAAAGGCTACTTTGGCAGAAAAAGATGGACAACCAAAGAAAGATTCACCATCAGCAATACTATGTCCAAAGTGTCATACCAGAAAATGAATTTAAACAAATGGTTGAACAAGTTTGAGAGGCCTTAACCCAGCCTAAGGTCGGTGCATCAATTTTAAAGGGTAGACCTTGCCTAGAGGAGTTTGATGCCATACCTTTCCCCAAGGGTTTTGTGACCCCAAACTTCAAGATATTTGATGGGACTGGAAATCCCAGACAACATATATAGCACATTTCCGAGCCAGTTGTGGCAACGCAAGGAATAACGAGGCTCTACTTTGCCAACAATTCGTCAGCAGCTTGTCTGGGATCACCTTTGATTGGTATGTCGATTTATGCTGACTTGCCCAATGGGTCAGTTAAAACATTTTTTGAGATGGAATATTTATTTGTGAAAATATTTGATGGGGCACAACATAATGTGTCTATTGGAGAGCTCATGATGGAGAAGCAAAAGTCCAACAAAACTTTGGCAGACTATATTTTGAGGTGGAGAAACCTTAGCATGAAATGTGAACCTCAGCTACAGGAACATCAAGCGATTGAGATTCTACTCAAAAGCATTCATGGGCCAATAGCTTTCATGCTTAAGAGACCCACCATCAAATCCTTCGAGAAGCTACTCAGTAAAATAAGCAGTATTCAAGAGGAAATGAAGCACATGGAGCCACGTGAAAAGGCTAAGGTGATTGGAGTGTGCGAAAGGAAATTAGGAGTAGTCTTAGTCACATCTGTCGACAAAAGAAAGCAGCCGATAAAGATATATGCAGAAGAACATTGCCAGTCTTCGTCACAGAACTCTCAGAAACAGTGCAATCAATCCAACCAACGACCGCCTCAAAAGGGATCACCTCGAACAGCGGGTAAAAGAATATCCCTGATGAAGTTGTACCTAAAATATTCAAAAGCCTAATGAAGAAACCAGAATTCAAACTACTTGATCCAAAGAAACCCGAAGAGGTGGATAAGAAGAATGAACCAAATTATTGCTCATACCACCGATTGCTTGGGCACACTATAGACAAGTGTTTCATTATTAAGGACTGGCTCGAGAAGATCCTCAAGGAAGAGAATATCACAATCCCAAAGGAGTATTTGAGAGAACCTAAAAAAGGTTTCATAAACATAATTTCAGCTGAGCCAATCTCCCTAATTGATCCGTATGCTGGAGTAGATGGATAGAGTACAACTTGGGATGAACTCAAGACGGTCATTAATCAAATACAAGATTCATTGAAGCAAGTTTCAACAAATACCGAAGAAGGATGGAATGAGGCATGGAGCAGATCATCCAAGAATATACTGAACAAGATACAGTCTGCATCAAAACAAGCCTCTAATTAGAGTCCGCAACATACCGAGCCCAAGATGAAGATTTTGTCAGGAGATCCGTCATCGCTAAGGACAAAGTGCAAGAAGAAGAAAAGCATCATTGTTAGGATTGATAGCATGAGAGGTAGGATAGGGGCTGTCTCTACTAGATTGGTTGTGTCAGATTTGGGGAAGAAAATCCTCAAACCCTTGACTTTGTATGATTATCTTTTTGTCCCTCCGGGGCCTTATGAATACAATGATTGTGATTTTGGTTATGTTTTGAATATTTCTAGTGACAGCGTAACAGATTATGACCGATTTAGCTTCGATCTTGATCCCCAAAATGATCCTCAAATCATACTTGAGTCTGATGAACTCATTGTCAAGTCCAAAGAAGACATCAATAATACCGCTTACGACATTACCGATAATGAGGAGCCAACTCTCGAGCATCATGGTGCACCGCTTTCCATTAACATATATCTCTCCGATGAAGAGGAAAAGACACCGAAAGATTCCACAATGATATCTCAAGAAGAAGAAGTTGCAGAAGTTAACTTAAGGAGCGGAAAAGTGTTACCACCAAGAATAGCTCCAATAGACAAAGAAAAATAGATAATGACTCGAGAAGAGATACCCCCACCTCCACCTCTAGAAGAACCACATGATCAAGATCAAATTAGAGGATCATAAAAAGTAGACTACAACGTGCTAGCTCATCTTAGGAAGTTGCCTGCCCGAATAAGCATCTACGACGCTCTGATCCTGTCAAAAAATCTCTGGTTACAGCTTTGTTGGATCCAGAAATTTGCTTAGCTCAGTTGGCTAGCACATCCTCAGATGAAGTTTGCTCGTTGAAAGAACAGTTAGGGGTAACCTTCACAGATGAAGACTTGCTGCTCGGTACCGCTGATCACAACCGTCTGTTCTACATCTCCGTAAACATTGGCAGATTTATATTATCTAGAGTTTTAGTGGATCCTGGAGCATCTCTTAACTTGATGAGCCCACGGATATTGATTAGCATATTTGGACTTCAATGTTCAGGAGCTCATCCCCGATAAGATGATGTTAAGAGAATTCAACCAAAAGGGAGAAAGAGCCCTTGGATCAATTTCATTACTTACGAAGGTCGGAGAACTCGTAACAATCGTTAAATTTCATATCATCGACACTGAGACTTCTCTTAATGCTCTATTCGGTCGACCACGGATTCATGAGCACAGTATGGTCCCATCATCCCTACACCAGCGCATTAAATACCCCAAAGATGGTCAAGAAAATTGCATCAAGGGAGACTTACAACCATTTTCAGTACATGAAGTTGGTATCCATGAAGATGTTGCCTACTACGCGCTCTAAAGAAAATTGTCATCTTGCGCAAAATTTTGACAAAGAAAGGTAAAGATTTAGAAGAATCACAAAAAGGAGGTCATACAACTCCGCTTCAACAACCTTCTATCACTCCCTTACAACGAGTTGGTGGAGGTTCTTCTAGTTCACGCACTCAAAGTCGAGGCCGGGGACGTGGACGAGAAAAGATTAACTTAATTGTTGAATGGACTACGCTAACCATCAAGATTGGTGATGAAAATAGTTCTGAAGATGAAATAATGATGGCAAAGCAGAAGAAACCTCAGTACGAGATATCCCTAGAAGATACAGAGAAGAATGAATATGAAACAAAGTATGATCGGATAAATCACTATGTGAATGCTTTGACCCTCACTCTGATTCTCCCTCAATAGGTCTAGATGTTAGAGGTCAAGGATGTGCGTAGTGTTGTTTCAAAGCCGATCAAATTTTACCGTGCTTCAACCTCTACTGAGCTTGAAAAACATATAAATTTGGATGTTGATTCTAATGAATTAATGGAATTGTCTTTTGGGCCTTGTGTTCAAAAGTTAATTCAACAGGGACACTTACCAAAACAACTACCAAAAGATAAATTTCAACTTTTTGAAAAACTGTGAAATGCTAAAAGTCAAACTCCAAATTCAAAAGAAGGTCTCGGATTTAGTACAGTTTGACCAGTCAATGATTTTGAATTTCCCATGGTTGTCTCTAATGAGTCAGAAGAGGATTACCTCGATATAGAGGATGACTCTACTAATCAACCAATAGAAAATGTTCTGCCAAAATTTTAGGAGGAAACTAAATCTACTATAGCTACTATAGCTACATTGAAAGAGATTAACCTCGGGACTGAAGAACGACCTCGGTCTACATTTATAACTTCTCTACTTAATGACAAAGAATATGCAAAATTGATCAAACTAATAAAATTATTCAAAGATTGCTTCGCATGGAGCTACGATGCAATGCCAGGACTGTCAGCAGAGGTTGTTGTCCATAAACTTGGGGTGGACAATAATATAACCCCAGTAAAAACAAGCTCTCAAGAGAATGCGCCTTGAAATAGAACAACAAGTCATCACCAAAGTGAAGAAGTTGATAGACACCAACTTTGTCAAAGAAGAGCAATACCCCACGCAATCCCCCACGTGATTGGCTAATATTGTACCTGTTAAGAAGAAAAATGGACAGATATGAGTTTTTGTTGACTTCAGAGATTTGAACAATGCATGTCTAAAAGACGAGTTTCCACTACCTATACCAGAGATGATTGTGGATATCGCTTCAACACATGAAATTTTCTCCTTTAAGGATGGATCATCGGGATACAACCAAATCAAGATGGCTCCTGAGGATGCAGCACTTACAACTTTCAGAACACCGATTGGAATTTTCTGCTACACAGTGATGTTGTTCGGCCTAAAGAACGCCGATACAACATATCAGCATGAAATGACAAAGATTTTTGACGACCTCATTCACAACCAAGTAGAATGCTTCATGGATGATTTGGCCATCAAAAGTAAACAAAAAATAGACCATTTGTACGATTTGAGGATCGTGTTTGGACGGTTACAATGATATGACCTTAAAATGAATCCCTTAAAGTGCGCCTTTGGCGTTACCTCCGGGAAATTTCTAAGATTCTTTCTCCGTCATCGGGGAATCGAGATCGACCCGGATAATATTGAAGCTATCTTGGAAATGCCTCCCCCTAAAACCTTGAAATAGTTACGTTCCTTCTAGGGGAAGATGGCATATCTGAGACGCTTTATTTCTAATCTCTTTGGTAGGTGTCAGCCTTTCTCGGCATTAATTAAAAAAGACACCAAATTTATTTTGGAAGAGAAATGCCAGCGGGCTTTTGATGACGTTAAATAATATTTAATGACACCTCCTATTTTGGCAGCCCCTATCCCAGGGAAACCGTTGAATACTGCGGCTTTGGATGACTCTCTCGGAGCCCTCTTAGCCCAAGTCAGTGATGAGGGTAAGGAAAATGCACTCAACTACTTGAGTTGTCGTCTAATACCAATAGAGATAAGGTATCCACCTATTGAGAAGCATTGTCTGGCGTTGATTTTAGTCGCTCAAAAGCATAGACATTACATGCTTTCTCATAAGATTACCCTGATCTTGAAAGTTAATTCAATGCAATATCTGATGACCCGACCAACACTCTCGGGACATCTAGCAAGATGGTCAATGATCTTATTGCAATTTAATATAACTTTTGTTCCCCTCCATGCTATAAAGGGACAGATACTAGCAGACTTCCTCGTTGCTCACCTACTGCCAGCTGGGTCCTCTCTCAACAACGAGTTACCAAAAGAGCAAATAATACAAATGAAATTTTCTGGTGCGCAACACTGGGAAATGCACTTTGATGGTGCTTCATCAGCCAGGAAAGACAAAGGATCAGGCACAGTTATACCAGGTAAAGCAGGGATCGGTTTGATCTTTATCACGCCAGATAAGGGTATGATGAGGTTCTCATACCACCTGACAGAGCCGTGCACCAACAATGAAGTAGAATATGAAGCTTTAATCACTAGATTGGAATTGGCAATCTCAATGGATATAACAAACATTGCCATTTATGGTTACTCTCAACTTGTCATTCAGCAAGTCGCCGGAAAATACAGAATTTTGAAACCTAGATTAGCAAAATACCATCAGTACAAGATGAAACTCCTGGAGCAGATTCCCGATGTGACTTTCTACCGGATTCCTAGGGGAGATAATGCCCATGCCGACGCTCTAGCAAAACTCGCTAAGGAAATGACATGTGCCCCGGAGGATTCCATTGAAGTCACGGTGTAAGGAAGATGAGTCTTGTCTCGAAATGACTTTAAAACTCTACACAAGCTTAGAAAAGAAGAAACAATAAATACAGTTGCGGACATCAACGAAGATTGGTGCAAGCCATTAACAGTGTTTTTGCATATTGAAAAACTGCCAGAAGACAAGTCTGAGGCGCACTACATCACAGGAAGGGATATGTCTTACGCCTTGGTGGAAAATATTCTCTACAGAAGATTGTTAGACCAAATGTGGCTACGGAGTTTGAGCAGAGCCGATGCACAAAAATAAAATATTATCAAACAGGTACATGCTGGATTGTGTGGCGCTCACCAATCACGGCCAAAAATGAAAATGAAAATCAAAAGACTCGAGTATTATTGGCCAGCAATGATGTCCGATTGCATGGATACAGCTAGAAGATGTCATCATTGCCAAGTGCATGGGGTGGTCTTACACCAGCCTCCAAACGCGCTACACCCAACTATTGCCTCGTGGTCGTTCGAGTGTTGGGGCATGGACATAATAGGTCTGATAGACCCTCCATTTTCTAAGGGACACAGGTTTATACTTGCCGCTACAGATTACTTCTCAAAATGGGTTGAGGCAGTACCGTTATATGAGGTTACGACGCAAAACATCTTTTAATTTTTCAAAAGCCAAATCGTCTGTCGTTTCGAAGTACCGCGAAGAATAATCTCTGATAATGGGATAACTTTCAAAAGTATAAAAATCAACAATTTTGTCATAAGACATGGGATAGATTGAAGATACTCTACAATATACTATGCTAGAGCAAATGTTCTGGATGAAGCTTTCAACAAGATACTGGTACAGATTTTGAAGAAAACATTGGATGAAAATAAAAGGGATTGGCACAACAAACTATTAGAAGCCTTGTGGGCCTACCGGATGACTTTCAGGACTCCCACTCAGTATACATTGTATGTGCTCATGTATGGAGCCGAGGTCGACTACCACTAGAAGTCTAGACTTCCTATCTTAGAGTCGCTGTCACCAATCAACTCCGGAAGAAAGCGCAAAACTCCGACTTGAAAAACTGGAGGGTCTCAAGGGAAAACGAATACAAGCACAAAAATATTTAGAGCTCTACCAGGCGAAGATGGTAGAAGCCCATGACAAATTGGTCTGCCCAAAGATATTCAAAGTTGGTGACCTCGTGCTTGTGCTCAAAGACCTACTCTTGCACGCCGCAAAATAGGTGAAAAATTTGAGCCAACTTGGGAGGGACCATTTGTCGTTAAGAAGGTCTATATAGGATGAGCCTACTAGTTAGTGGACTTCCAAGGTGAAAGATCCATGTTACAGATAAATGGATGATACCTAAAAACCTATTACACAACCTGATGCTGCTCAATGCCGCTTGCCGCTGCTTTCTATGAAAGTTTGAAACTTTGATTATTTTAGGGTTATCTATGTGGCCAAATGTGTATAAATTTTATAATTAACCTCATTATAATGAAAATTTTGAGAAAATTTTTGAACTTCACACGTTCTCTTTTCTACTTTCGAATTGAAATACCCTACTAAACTAAACGAAACACACACATAAAATGATAAATCCTCTTCACCAAAACAAACAAAAATTTACTTTAATAAATACTTTATTTTGTTCTTGTTCATGCCAAGCTTTGGCCCACTGACATTTTTTTTCTATCGCCTGTAGAAAAATGTTAGGACATAGGCTGATCTTTGCCTTCCAGGATGGCTGGAACCTCGCACTGAATGAAGAGATGACGCTGCAATGAGGTGTCATAGCAATGATGTGTCATAGATTTCATCGTGGATTTCAACCAAGTTGATATGGACTACGAGGGTCCTCTAATGAATGATTAAGCAGTAAAGAGAAGGAGGGACTGCCTTCACTGTTGAGGGTAACCACTCAAGACAATGTGTCGCGCAAAGGTAAAAATGCTATAGCGGAACAAGATTCGATGGAGGGGCCCAGTCGTCTTCCCTCCATGGTCTTCCCTCCATGTTGGCTACCCCAGCAAGGGACCTGATAGCCGCTCGTAATGAATGATTACCGAATACTCTACTCTGCAGGACGCAGGGCAGAAATGCCAGCCGAAAGAAGCAGAGAGTCTTTCTGCGACAGGAACACAAACGCTAGAGAGATGTGAACAACTTTATTACCCTCATTCCTGAGGGACATATTTACGACCCAGATCTGAGAGAAACTTCTGTCAGCCTGCCCACTATAGATGAAGAGTCAGGATTTGTGATAGAATCAGATGTGCACCCAGTTCCAGATATCTTATGCAAGGGTTGCCCAACATGCAACGTTGAGGTACCAGCCGGGACATCAGTCACGGGTGCATTTATAGAATGCCCAGATTGCAATGTTCTGCATCTACAACATTTCAGTACATTAGAAGAATACACTTCAAGCACCAACCAGTATCAGACTCCAGACTTCGTGAAAAATGAACCAAATGTCATACTCGGGACGGATCATCACACACCATGGAGCCTAGGGTCATACATCCCACTAGAGGCTGAATCTCATGTTCCGGATCAACAAACACCTATTTGGGTTCCCGTCGATGCTTGAAGGAAGGAACGCCCGCGACAGTTTGCAACCCTTGGTATAGTAGAATACTACAAGATAAGTAGAGTAAATAAAAGAGGATTCGAGTTCTATGAAGAGGTTTAGGAAAAGTTCATTAATATATTGGAAGGCTTGAAGCTGTATACCAGGTTTTCTCTGTGACTGATGAAAAAAGTATTCTAGACTGTATCTTTGATTTGAGAGATAGAGGTTGAGTGGGCCTTCTCATGGAGAGGACATATTCCTAGCCGAAGAAAAAGATGAGGGGAAAGGGAAGAATCACCATCCAAGTTGCTACAACTTCACGAACGACAGACAGGGGAATCCTTCTGGGATCCTTAGATACAATGAAGTGGATTTGTTGCCACCAATGATAAAATGGATGATCAAGAGAATGGTCAAGTGGAATATTCTACCCGCTACTTTCTTTCCCAACAATTGCATCTGCATGGTCTCATTCATGAGTAAAAGCAATATTGTATTTGAAAAAGAAATCGATGTTGTAGGGCTTGGCGAATTCAGAGGAGCTCTGGAGATTCCATTTCCAATTGGTTCAGTTTTGGTCCTGTAGGGCAATGGTGCAGACATTGCCAAGCACTACATTATAGGAGTACGACACCGTAGGATGTCTGTAACCTTCCATAGAATGGTCGACATTAAAATACCATATGGGTTCCAGCAGGACCCGGAAATGGAGGAGTTATTTCCATATCAGCTGTGAGAAGGTTGTACCTCTAAGTACATGCGAAGGGAACTCTTATCCTGGAGCATGACTTAGATGGTTTGCTTGATCAGGAGCTCAACATACCTGGTAGAGAGGGTTCACTTTCTTTCTCTTAACAGCATGAAATGTATCTAATTTTATTCAGTCTACGATGTACTCATAGCATGAGATGATTCTTAATGTATTTCGACAGCGATTACATGATGTATCTTTTGAGGCATCAACCTATGTTTGATTTATGGCATCCATTTTTGGAGCAAATTAATGGAAATTTCTCTCAAATTGTGCCTTTTTGTCAGTTTCCTTTTTGTATGAGGGAGGAAAGGCATGAACCACGCGTTGGTTCAAAAATTTAATGAACGAGGAACCAAACAACAAATATTCAACAATAAATAAAACATAAATGAAAAATAATCATCAATAAATAAACAATAAAATAAATTTCTTTTTAAAATCAACCAATTAAAATTAAAACTTTAAAAATATATTTAAAAAAAAAATTAAATGTGATTAAAACAACAAGAAAATAAAATAAAGTTGTTGGGTGGATGCTTCCATTTTCAGAATTACTTATTCTTTGTGCACGTAGCACAACCATCGTTTTCTACACTAACTCTCTGCACATCCCTGCAGAATTTCACATTTTGCACAAAAAACCACATAGCTTTACAAATCTCCTTCAACAAGATCAGCCATTTTCACATGATACCATTTCACATGATACATTCCTATAAATTCAACGCTACTAACCCTCTGTTGAGAATTGACCTACATTTCAATTCTCACTTCCGAATGAGTCCTATATTTCTGATTCATTACATTTGAGGCCGATCCTTACATTTTGACACTCTTTTTTGAGAATTGACCTATATTTCAATTCTCATTTCTGAATCTGCCCTACATTTTTTATTCATTACATTTGAGGTCGGTCCTTACATTCCGACACTCTCTTTTGAGAATTGACCTACATTTTAATTCTCACTTCTGAATCAGTCCTACATTTCTGATTCATTACATTCGAGGTTGAGAATTGACCTACATTTCAATTCTCATTTCTGAATCAGCCCTACATTTCTGATTCATTACATTCGAGGTCGGTCCTTACATTCCGACAATCTCTTTTGAGAATTGACCCACATTTAAATTCTCATTTCTGAATCAGTCCTACATTTCTAATTTGATCCTTACATTCCGACACTCACTTTTGGGAATTGACCTATATTTTAATTCTCATTTCTGAATCAGTCCTACATTTTTGATTCATTACATTTGAGGTCGATCCTTACACTCCGACACTCTTTTTTGAGATTTGACCTACATTTCAATTCTCACTTTTGAATCAGTACGACATTTCTAATTCATTATATTCAAGGTCGGTCCTTACATTCCTACACTCTCTTTTGAAAATTGACCTACATTTCAATTCTCACTTCTGAATCAATCCTACATTTTTGATTCATTATGTTCTGACACTCTCTTTTGAGAATTGAACTACATTTCAATTCTCATTTCTAAATCAGTCCTACATTTTTGATTCATTACATTCTGACACTCTCTTTTGAGAATTGACCTACATTTCAATTCTCATTTCAGAATCAGCTCTACATTTCTGATTCACTACATTCGAGGTCGATCTCTACATTCCGACACTCTCTTTTGAGAATTGACCTACATTTCAATTCTCATTTCTGAATCAACCCTACATTTGTGATGCATTACATTCGAGATTGATCCCTACATTCCGACACTCTCTTTCGATGATTGATATACATTTCAATTCTCAGCCCGACATTTCTGATTCATTAGATTCTGACACTCTCTTTTGTGAATTGGCCTACATTTCAATTCTTATTTCCGAATCAGCCCTACAATTTTGATTCATTACATTCGAGGTCGATCCTTACATTCTGACACTCTCTTTTGAGAATTGATATACATTTCAATTCTCAGTCCTACATTTCTGATTCATTACATTCGAGGTCGGTCCTTACATTCTGACTCTCTCTCTATCTCTCTTTCTGAATTGATATCTGAATTTCAATTCCCACCTCGGGGTCAGCACTTACATACTGACTCCCATCCATTGGAATTCTTGAAATTTCATAACTCAAAGTCCACTCTCCAATCCCCAGTGAGAGTCCCTACTTCTTGACTTCATCAAACACTCATCTTCTAATTCCCTAGCAGAAACAAATCACACACAACTCTCTACACGTACTTCAGGGTCTGTTAACTTAGAAATTTTTAATAGTTTTTGTTGATCTCGTCGGTCAATGCCAATATGCGTGGTGTGCTTGCCCTGCACACCACACCTATTGGCGGTCCATTTGTTGACCTCACTTTTGGTTGAGGTTTAGTTTTTTCTCTTTAGTAGCCTAAGGTCTAGCCATAGGACTCTCCTATTAACTATTTTTAGAAAACTAGAAAAGGCACCCTCATCACTAGAAATTCCAAACTCTTCTCTACTCAACTTGAAGTTCCACATGTTGGTATGAACCTCTAAATACTTAGTAGGTGGGGTCAATATGGGGGAAACTCAAGATGAGTGACCTTTAGGACTGCTGGACCTTAATGTTAACCCTGGGTGTTCATCTGTAGCTAAGCCACTCACTACACTTATCTGCACTCACAATCACACACAAACCTAAACTCAAATTTCTAGCCTAGGTCTCTTGATCTTTTTGGGATACTCATGTAGATGGTCCCCTAAACCTACCAATCCTGGGGCTATGGTTTGGCTAAGACCACTATGTAGAGGACCCAAAAAGGGGTTTCCATTGGTCCATGGCTTGTTGATGATGGTTGGTACCTCAACTTTGCCAAAATACCCATCTTGGCCTTTTACCCCTAAAAAACCCCCAAATTAGCAAAATACCCCTCCATAATCCAAAATCCCAAAAACTGCAAAAAATTCTCAGAAAATCCCAATAAATCCTAAATATTTCCAATTTTTATCAAAACTACCACATGACCTAATTTGGCCAATTTAACCATCTTTAACAAATATCCCCAAAATTGCCTTTACGGGTCCAAATTCCACAAATCCAACTCAAATGTTCATCAATTTGATATCAATTGACCCCAATTTTAATCCTAAACTCAAATTCACATTTTATATGAACAAACTAAACCAAATCCAAGCTCAATTGCTCCATGATTTGAGCCCAATTTTGATTTGGGTCAAAACCCCAATTTTGACCATATGTGGCCGAATCTCACCAAATTGAACCCATAGCCTAGTCAATTGGCCCCAATTAATGTTGAAAATAATTATTAAATTTCTAAAAATCAAAATCAACCATCAATTGGCCTTCTGACGCCTCATATCCATTTGATTTTGGCCTAAATCCAAAATTCCCAAATTTAGCCCCAAATGGGTTAAGTCCCCAAATTTCACCCAATTGATTGCCTTAACCCCCAAATTTTTTTTGGCATCCAATTCATGTTAAAAAATATTCATATGGTCCCCATTGACCATTTAAAACAATCAATTTGGACTTAGCCCAAGGCTAACCCAAGCTAGACCCAAGCCTAGCCCAACACTAGCCCAACATGCAAGCCTAGCCCAACATGACCAAATTGACCAAAATTCAAAATTCCCTCAAATTGACCCTTCAATGGATCTCAAAACCACTTCCAAACTTCACCAAAGTTATTCCTTATGATCATCTACACTAAATGAAGCAATTAATTTGGCTAATTGACATGGCTAGCCTAGACAAAATGCAAGACTTGGTCATTTGCACCCACTTGGACCCATGCACTAAATGTGACCTAACCACCCTAAAGTCACCAAATTAACTCCATCAAAACCATTAATTTGACTTAGTGACCAGTACAAACACCATGAAACCACCTAAATCAAGCCATGGACCAAAGGTCCCCCAAGTCAAGGGATATTATTTCCAAAAATTCATGTGCTTAAGATATCTTTACCAAAATAAGGTATTATTGCACTAAATTGCTGTGACATATTCCTCTGGGTTTCCTGAGCTCCTAGCAACCTCCCTCTGGTCGGCCGGCCAGCCTAGTGGCCAGAAACGCTCACAAAGTTATTCCTTATGATCATCTACACTAAATGAAGCAATTAATTTGGCTAATTGACATGGCTAGCCTAGACAAAAGGAGCTCCATTGCCCTTCACCTAAGCACCACATTACACCTCCTAATTGGCCATGACAGCCACCATAACCCCATTTATATATAAGGCTACCTCCCACGGCCATGAGAAACTGTGCTAAAATTTCCTTAATGAGGCCTCTCCAAACTTCACACAAAGCTTCCCTAAGATCTCCTCAATACATTCCAACAATTTTCCCTCACCAATTCCCATTGTCGGAGCTCAATTTTGAGCTTGGAACCTTGCCAGAAACTAAGACAGTTACATCTCCACACTCCACCTAACTCAAATTAACTCTACCCACACCTTGACAACCAAGAACGGCTAAAGGGGGGGCGGCGCCAAACCAGAGCCCGTCACTCATGCCTTCGGAGCCGTCGTTGGTTAAAGTGGCACGCGTGGTTTAAATAGAAAAATAGGGTTATTTCTATTTATTTAAATACCCCTAACTTAGAAAATACATAACTTTGTGTACAAAAATCACAAAAAATAAAATAAAAATACTCTCTTACTCAGTAAACAGAGAAGAATAATGTGGAATAAATTTCAAGTCCATTTGATGCATAAAATATGTTTAATTAATTTAAAACTATTTAGAATCATTTAATTCTCCATGCAAATCGACACATCACCTTGGCTTAAAATTTTGACATGTTGTAGTCTCTGTCAAGATAAACATCCTCTGATTTATCTAAAGTCAAATGAGGTTCCTATACAGAGATCCATATCTTTCAAGTTATTGCACATTATTCCTTCAAATTAATCATGTAAATTAGCATATTGATTATAAAATCCTAAGAAAATTTTGGAACGTCCACCATGACTAGAAAAACCTTTGGAAATAATTTCATGGGTCAAGTTATTTAAAATGCACTTAAATTTTGCAAATACTGAATCACTAAGACAATTGATTTTTTTTTCAAGATCTTGCACATTATTTCCTTAAAATAATCATGGAAATTAGCATATTGATTAGAAAATTTTAAGAAAATTTTGGAAGGTCCATTATGACTAGAGGAGCTTTTGGAAATAATTCCATGGGTTAAGTCATTTAAAATGCCCTTAAATTTTACAAACACTAAGTCACTAAAATAATTAATTTTGGAAAATATAAACATTTAGATGACTTGATTTTTGATCTCCACTGTGGTTTATGATCCAGAGAACTCATTATAAAAAGTTCAAAATATTTTGAGTTTATTTGATAACTTAAGTTGATTTTTAAAGATAAATATCACTTTTGACACTTTAAAGATAAAAATCAAAATATAACTCAAAAAATAATGAAAGATAGTGTCTTGAGTTCTCTGTGATCAGGGATATCTTATAAAAATAAAATAATATTTTGAATAAAAACTTGATTTTTAACATATTTTAAATATTTAAAATACTTAAAAATTGACAAAAAACACAAAAATAACAAAACTCATGTAAATATCAAAAATCATGGAAATGTTCTAAATTGCTTCCTAATCACTTTGGAACAATTAGAATATTTTTCTTGGTTTTCTAAAAAAAGATATTGAATATTAAAGCTTAAAAATAATTTTTAAAGTCTAAAAATGAGTTTGTCACTAAAATAATTCCAATAAATCAAAGAAAAATCAGAAAAGTATGAAATTTGCTCCTTTGGGTTCTCTAACCTCAGAAAGATTTTTCAAAAATACAGAACTTAGTTTTTATAATTTAAAATATTTTATTTTAATTAAATAACCTATAAATTAAAATAATTCTAATAAATCACAAAGAATTAAGAAAATCATGAAATTTGGTCCAAAGGATTCTCTAGTATAGGTCTACTTCCTAATAAAAATTTCAAAGGATTAGAATTTACCTTGGTCAAGTTAGGAATTTTATATGAAAAATCTAATTTTTGCATGAAAATAATTATAAATAAATTAATTAAATTCTGAAAAATCACATTTTCTCCTCTGATGTCTTAATTGACCCATGAATGAGGTAGGATAAAAATTTCAAAGTCATTTGAATTGAATTTGACAAATTATGAAGTGTTAGATCTTTAGAGGCAAATGGGTAATTTTGGAAATTTAGCCTTATTTAACATTTAGGCTTAAGTCAAGGAGGGAAATGGGCAACCTCTAATCTTAATCAATTAATTTTATGCTTGAAACATAAGGGGTTAATTTGTAGAAACCAATCTCACTTTCCTCATTAAAAAGATAAGTTAACAAATTTCTAAATCATTAAAAATTTGGAAGTTTATTAAAATTAAATGATCCTAGACTTAAAGGTATGAATTTTAAAGTCAATAATTAATCAATTTAATACCCCTATCTTGATTTTCAAATAAAATCCAAATCATGAATCTTGACCACTTAAAGCTTAACCTCTTAACTCACCTAGGTCTTAAGGGCTTCATGGTGACTTAGGACAAATCAAAATTGACTACATGAGGATTAGACAAATAAACATAACATAATCAAACATTCTTAAAACACCACTAAGAGTAATCAAAAAATTGGCTAAGTGTTCAAAATTTTGCTAAGTGTTCCAACATGCTAAGTGTTCCAACAACACCAACTTGCTCTTTAAGGAAATTCACTCACATAATTATCAAATTAAATTATAAATGAGAATTACCCCTTTCTTAGAGATAATTAAGACATCAATGTTCACTGAGCATTAGAAGTATTCACAGGATGAACCATTAAGCAACATAATAAGTTTAAATGGGCTCGAGGCTTTTCACCAGTTGATGAGAGGGAGGCATGGACCTGCTTCCTCCTCCTAACTTGTTGGATATCTCACAGGCCTATTAAACTTAATATACTTTGCTCAATGAAATCATTCTTAATTAAACTTTTAAGGACTCCCCAAAATACAACATAAAGTTAGGAAAACCACCAAGGCTTTACTTTTCCTACTCTTCATAAATGCCCTCACATGCATTTT